>NW_027176973.1:380000-482500 GCF_023349555.1 Cebidichthys violaceus
ATAATTATTGTTTTTCATCAACACATCACTGATAATCAGCGGCTCTGATTGGTCCTCACCTGAGTCAGGGATGTTGTTCGGATCATTTTCCTGCGAGATTTCTTCTTCTTTCCCTGGACATCGTCATCATCATCATACATGTCCTGACAAACAAAAAGAGACAATGTTTGCTAGCTTAGCCACATTGAATCACTTTGATGATCTTTTGACTTTTAATCTAGCGCCACCAACGGGTCAAAAGTAGTTATGGGTGTACTTTGAGATAAATGCTAACATAGCATGCTAAAATGTTGTCGTTAGCTTTCCTATGCTTAATATTATCATATATAAATACGTAATAACAATAAATAACAACATTAATTTACTGATTTAATGTCAGTTTTAGCATTTTGGTAACATGCTAAACATTGGTACGTTTGTATACAGACATGTTAACTGCAAAAACTGATAAGAGTCAGCCTTTTAGCTTAGCTGTGCTAATGTTAGCATTAAGTACAAATTACAGCCAATTTAACTAACTGATTATCAAAGTCAAAGATTCATGAATTCATTTTTAGTGAATCGGTGTATTGATTAATAAGCATAACACACTTTATAGCGTGCAGATATTTAACACTTTAAAAACACGATAACAGCTGTATTCCATTTAGTTATTATTAATGTTATTATTAATATTTTCCATGTTGACGTTGCGTCAGACAGGTAATCTGAGCCGTCAATCACCTGACGAGGAACTGCGTCGTCACTTCCTTCCTGTTCGGAGGAGAAGCTGTCGTCATCGTCCTCCCAGTAGTTCTCCATGTCAGGAGAGCAATCTGTTGCACAAACACACAAACAACACAAAGGAACTACAGATGTAGAAAAGTACAACATCACAATAATATGTTCAGACTTGATTTGTTAAAGTCTGGACAGCAAAAAATAACAACACATGGAATGTGATTTTTGCAAATCGAATCCAAACCACATTTCCGGAAACATGGAGGACAACACGAATGCACCGCGAGGTTGTTTGGAGGGCAAAATCACAGACTTCATCTAAGTAGTGGACGTAGTCACCAGGATGTCTCTGATTGTTTTTTGGACGTTTTGAAGTCTCAAGTTCAACATTTTGGCCGTCGCCATCTTGGGGTTTTTTGCAACCAGAAGTGCTACGAGGCCTATTTGCAGGCCTCAGCTCGAAAAAAGATAAGAAATACCTAATTAAAATTAAAATTAAAAAAAAAATATATATATATATATATATATATATATATATATATATATATATATATATATATATATTTTATATATTTTTGAGATGTGAAAAGTCATGGAAATATCAGTATACATGTTACAGGTTAACATAAGATAAGGATGGAACACAGCACAACTTGGAAAATTCTAAAGCTCGCTCTGGAAAAACAGCATTTTCAGGATATTGTTTTTTGGAAATTATGGAAATCCAAGATTTAAAATATTCCCAGCTCTTATAACAACTGATAAAGGCTCTCTATACACAGTTATACATAGATACAGTGAAACATTTATAAAATATAGAGCATATAAAATTAAAAAACTGATTAAATATTCCAATATTTGAATAAAAAAATATTTTTTAAATTAAAAAACACTCTATATCACTTCTATGTATCACTCCTGATGTTCAATGAATCAAAAGATAGAAGATTGGACCTTTTTTGAGTGTTTTAAGCTCTTTCTAAGCCCTTTTTAGTTGTCATTTTATGGTCACATACTGCTTCAGATTCAGCCCACTCTCTCTGTTTAGGGCTGTATCTCAGCCCCCCTTTCTCCGATTTTCACCATTGAGACCTCCTTCGAACCGTAGGAGCCAATAGAATTGCCTGGAATTGAAAGCTAGATGATTGACAGCACTATTAGCCAATAAAGCTAAAAACCGTCCCATCTGATGGCAGATCTGAAATCTAATTTGCTGAGCTTCCAACCCTCCCAAGAAGCCGAGGAGTGTCGGAGAGACACGAATCGAACGGATTCACACGGAGCACATGCAGCTGGACATACCAAGCAGTGGAAGTACGGAGATATTTCATTTTTTCGCTGAGATTCGACCAAAAGTGAGTACAATATTCGATGAAAGCTGTGTGACTTTTTGTGTTCGAAGCTGAATATCTCTGCGATGGTTTACCGGAGAGAGAAATGTAAGATATGTCCGTAATCTCCGTCAGGCGGACATGCTTTTTTTGCATATTTGTAGGTAGCACGTTGCTAACGGAGTGTAGCAGCTGTTTTCTCCGGTCTTTTCCAGTCATATCGAGTATGATTTATGATATTTTGTTATTTGTTTGCTTGGCTGATGGGAGATGTGTTTGTCTCATGTAGAAGTGACTGAGTTCATGTTGTTCCCAGGACGCTGAGGTTTCTGCAGAACTATAACATCATTATATTCGTTCTTTGTGGGTTCTCTGCCAGTTACTTATAACACAAAACTCTCTAAGTTTTTATGTACTAGGTCGTCCAAATGGGGGACCCTCGGGCTTACACATGACGCTTTGACTTCACTCTTCAGAACCAGAGGTTGCCGTGTGGGCAAAATGATGGATCTCTGAAGCTCATGCTTCCGTGTTTGAAAGCTGCGTAAAACATTAGCTGATGTTGAGACGAAAAATTAAATAAAATGTTTAACAAAGTGCAAGTACATTAGAATTGTACTAAAGTAAAGCATTTGAGTGAATATACTTTACATTGTTTATATAATTGTTGCTTTACACCACTGGAAAATACTACAGGAATTAAACACTTCTACTACTAATAATAATGTGTCTGTATTTGACTTAAGTTCACCATGCAACTGTAATGTGTATTTTGGTTTTGGGTTCCAACCAATCAGCAGTCAGCATGTAACGAGCGGCTGACGCTGTCAGACAGACAGACAGTCAGACAGACAGACAGAGAGACAGACAGAGAGACAGACAGACAGCTTTACTGCTCCCCTCACCCGAGGCCTTGGTCTTGTTGCCGTGGTGACCGCTCGTGTCCTCGTGTTCGATTGGCTGGCTGGAGAGAGAATGGACGCTCAGCTCCGCCGTGCACATCGAAGCATCCTTCAGGTTGCTATGGAGACCGAGGATGTGGGCTCCGTCCGTCGGATGCTGCATCACCTGAGAGGATACACACACACCAACACACACACACCAACACAAAGGTGATGCCATCAACGACAGAAAACTTCTGTCATAATAATCATAAGACTATTAATTTCTCATGAATCTTGCTTTGAATTTACGTCTCAATAATTCACCAAGAAGAGTCAGTCATGCTAGTAGCTCTGTGAGGCTGTGCTGAGATACAGTGGTACTTTGAGCTAAATGCGAACATCAGCATGCTAACATGCTCACACAGACAATGCTAACATGCTGATGTTCAGCAGGATTAGTGTCTTTAGTTCTGCAATTAACTGATCATAAAGTATTAAAGTATTGGACACGATAACTGAACGATGAATCACATTTCATCGTACCTCGGCCATGTTGATGATTCCCACTGCCAGGGTTTTGTAGCCCAGGATGGTTCGGTTCTTGTACCTCTTCCTCCTCTGCAGCATCACGTGCAGACGGTTCACATCGCGCTTCAGGAAGTGAGGATACTGAACGACGGACACGAGGCGGAGAAAACAGTCAGAAGAGAGTTTGATCCTCTTTTATAGAATTCTTCAGGAACTGGTCTTAAAACCCCAAAATGAGTTGTTCACTTCCTGTTTTCCTCGTCTAGAAGTCAAAGTGTTTCTGGTGAGATGTCTGAAATCAGGTCTGTTTAACACCGGTGTTTAGTTCTCTGATTATGAAACAGGTCAGTAAACGCCCCTCTGGTGACTCTTAAAAAGAGTGTAAATGAGACAACTAGACGTCCTCACTAGAACACTAGTCCTCCTTTAGCTTAGTGGAGGAGAGGTGAAGTCATGTGACCGTGGTGGAGTTCCTTTATAGACTAACATGAAGTCATGTGAGCGTGGTGGAGTTCCTTTATAGACTAACATGAAGTCATGTGACCGTGGTGGAGTTCCTTTATAGACTAACATGAAGTCATGTGAGCGTGGTGGAGTTCCTTTATAGACTAACATGAAGTCACGTGACCGTGGTGGAGTTCCTTTATAGACTAACGTGAAGTCACGTGACCGTGGTGGAGTTCCTTTATAGACTAACGTGAAGTCACGTGACCGTGGTGGAGTTCCTTTATAGACTAACATGAAGTCATGTGACCGTGGTGGAGTTCCTTTATAGACTAACATGAAGTCATGTGACCGTGGTGGAGTTCCTTTATAGACTAACGTGAAGTCATGTGACCGTGGTGGAGTTCCTTTATAGACTAACGTTAGCTTCTTACTTTACACTTCAAACATCATAAAAGAGGAATTCATTAGTGAAGATTATCTTGATGAACTAAACCTGGAAGAATTATTTATTTTATGTAATAATCCAGAATCTAATGGAAGAATCTGATTGGCTGTTAGTGATGATGACTTCCTGTTGGACACAGAAACACATCATCTCTGCAGCTCTCTATGATAAATGAGTCATTCAGCTCATTAGGACTTCTCTCTAATGTCCTCTCTATAGTTATAGAGATGTCTCACTCTGGACCAAACTGAATGTGGTGATCAGAGTGTGTTTAATAGATAATTAAATGTGTGACCTGCAGAGAGAAGGTGAGCTCCAGGTCTGTTTCCATCAGGCCGTCCGGAGGAAGAAGGTATTCGTTGGATCTCAAAGTCCTCTTAGAGCCCTGAGAGACATGTGGATCATTATCACATCACAACATGTGACGGCTACATGACAACAAATGGTTGATGGATTTTGACCCTCCTGCCTTCATCATTCTTGGTTTTACTTCTCTTTGGGGGATAATCAATGCTGTAGGTTTTGGCAATCAGAGGAGCGAAAGTAAATCCTTCACTCAGTCACAGAGCTTCCAGTTGAACTTGTTTTAATGAAAACACTTTAAGGAGTTTTTGAGCTAGTTTCTGATGTGACCAGACACAAAGGGAGGAAAACGATGGGTGGGTGAACACGTTTAGCTCTGTGCACCTGATCAGTGGTGGAAGGACACTCATTTACGGATACTGTTACTGTACTTCAGTGAGGTAATAGTCTAATGATGTCACATAGAATCAGATTTCACAGGAGACCTTTTATAGCCACATAGTGCAAAGCTGAAAGCATGTAACGGTCACATGGAATGAGATTTAAAGAAATAACTGAAAGACCAAACTTAACTCAGCAGAAACAGATAAGTAGTAAAAGTAAAACCTTTCTTCACTGAGAACAGACACTGAAGGACAACGAGAGAAACCAGACGCTCGTCCTCACCTGGATCTTAACAGCGATGACGACGGAGCTGAGCTCTCTGTCCAGCTCCTTCAAAACCATCAGCCTCTTCAGAGTCAGACTGCACAACCTGGAGACAGAACCACATTAGAAACCTTTAATCAACATCTTCATACACTTACATGAACACCAACACTGATCAAACACAAAGAGATGCAAAAAAGACCTCAAAATATGCTAAACAACTACAATGACATGAAACATTATTACAAATATAGACGCAATATAACCACAAAGAGACACAAAATGACCACAAAAAAGATGCAAAACAACTAGAAAGAAATGACAACAAAGGGAGATTAATGTGTCTTGGAGGGTTGGGGGCCTTTTGTCTTTTAATCCACCCGTAAGATTCATCTTCTGTGTCCACAAAATGATGTTCCACTGAACAAGTGAAAACTCTGACCTGCTGGTGTCCCTACAGGAGCAGTCAGGGACTCAGAGTCATTGGGTCTTATCTTCTGGAGATAACGGATGACTGACATCGGCTTCCCTCAAGTCAAACCCGTAGTTTTACAGCCAGGTTTGAAGAAATGAATAAAGCAAACAAAGCTAAAATGCCCTGAAGGGAAATCAGGGACCTGATTAATTACTGTGTTTCTCCAGAATCCCACCGGGCACAGAGGAGGACATCTTTATTCCAGGTGAACCCTCCTGAGATCTCATTACTGGAGGATCATGCAGAGACTCGTCCTCCACACCAGCTTCCTGTCAACACCAGCCAAGAGGAGCTAATACCTGCTAACACCGTGACGGACAGAGACGGTGATCCAGTATTTCCTCTTAGTAACATTATCGAGGAAACGTCTGCCAACGTTTGATAACCTTTTAAAATGAAAATATACATTTGTTAGGTGTTTTTAAAGATCCATTGATGATGAGATAAATGCAGATTAACACCAGATTTATTCTATATTGTTGTTAATATAAGAGAACGAGTAGAGTCGGTTGTTTTCATCATTTACTTCAGTTACAGAAGAGAAGGGTTCCTAAAATGGATCCATGAGGAACACCAACATCTAGAAGAATAAAATCATAATCTTTGCTGTGGAGACCAACAGGTTGCTGTTCAACACGGCCGTTTAAGAGGATTATCTCTGATTGGTCGAGCTCGTTAACCCCCGCATGGCCACACTGCTGCTAATCTGTTCAGAGAGAGAACAGGGATCTGTGTACATCAATGTGTTTCTCGTATCGGTTTGTCTTCTTGTGATTGGCTGCTGTAATGTGATGTAATC
The DNA here is from genome assembly GCF_023349555.1 of Cebidichthys violaceus. NCBI lineage: Eukaryota > Metazoa > Chordata > Actinopteri > Perciformes > Stichaeidae > Cebidichthys > Cebidichthys violaceus. The sequence continues at coordinate 386,581 of NW_027176973.1, forward strand.
GGTGATGTCATGAGTCCACAGTGGCCTATGATGATGCTGATCCAGGGTCAGTGGAGTCAGGTCATCGTGGCATCTTTGTTTTCTGTTTTAACATTTTTATATAAAAACAGGTTTATTATTTCATTTGTATGAACGTAAATTAAATCCTGTTGTTTACTAAAGTTGTCTGCGGCTGAAATACAAACACTATTTGAAGTTTTAGTCAGTGTTAAATATAAAAGTACTTACTTGGATAACATTAATATTAAAAACTGTAATAAGTTGAGTTTCCTGAAATAAAGGAGTCGATGGGCAGAAACCTTGGAATGGAATGGAGTAAGATGACTAAAGCATAATAAAGAGATAAAAGGTATTGTTTGTCCTCATTAGATTTAGTTTCTTATTACGGACATATTTAATGTTCTCGTTGATTATTCTGCTCAGACTGTTCACCGTTAAATGAAACATTTAAAGAGCTTTTACAGTTTTAGAGACTTTTTGTTTGCTTTGAATGATTCTGTATAATTTATTTATTAAAGAAATAATGGAAAATTATCCTAATAAATAATTGTATATAATAATAATAATAATAATAGGACTGCTCACCCCCCCCCCCCCCCCCCCTCCTCTTTCTCGCTCTAATAAAAATAAAGTCTGTCTTCTCCCATGGAGGTCCCTGAACGCAGCACCTTCCTCCTCTCTCCGGGTTCAGACGCTCCTCTCCGGCCGAACACTAATCCTCTTACCTCGGGACGCAGCTCGGAGAGGACCGGTCGATCTCCCAGGTCGCAAACAGGTTCATCGGCACCGGGACGCGGCCGTCGGGCTCTCCGACAATGAGGTCCGGGTCCGGAGGGAGACCGCCGCCTCGGACGGCTCCTCTGTCCGCTGCCACCGCCGCCATCGTCGCTTCTCCGCGGGCGGCAGGTCGCTGCGATGCCGGCCGCTGATCTGATGCTTACAGTCCGGCTGGGTGAGAGCGGGGCGGGGCTGGTGGAGGAGACGAGGGGGGACACTGATCCAGGACCAGTCGGTCCAGACCGGAACCACCAGACGGTGGAGTGATGGAGAAACAGAGAATTCTACAAATACTCAATTACTGTAATGAAGCACAATTAAACTCTATTAGATCATTAAAGAGTTCAACAAGTCGAGTCACCACGTGACTTCATCTCAGACCTTTATATAATAAACACACCTGTTATTAAGTGTTCTGATATTCACCTTTATATAATAAACACACCTGTTATTAAGTGTTCTGATATTCACCTTTATATAATAAACACACCTGTTATTAAGTGTTCTGATATTCACCTTTATATAATAAACACACCTGTTATTAAGTGTCCTGATATTCACCTTTATATAATAAACACACCTGTTATTAAGTGTCCTGATATTCACCTTTATATAATAAACACACCTGTTATTAAGTGTCCTGATATTCATAGTTCGGGTTAGACAACAAAACTAGGTTTAGGAAAAGATCGTCATTTTTGTTAAAATAACTACGGAAGTACCGTTACTGAAGTTTCCAAGTTACGTGTCACATAAATCAATGCTGACTTCTCGTTTCACACGAGGAACGAACAACGTTCTTCTGGAGGAACGAGCGCTGTTTGTTGGACGATTCCGTCTCCAAACCCGCCTCCCTCTGTCGGCTTTAGTGAGGTTCATACTACCTCGTTCATGAGAACATGGATTACATACAAAATGATTCTGTGGGAAACGCTGGACATTATCCGGAGTTCATGAGAAAACTGCTTTAGAGATATTTGAAAATTCCTGATGAAGGTCCTCATTCTGGTCCTGACCCCCTGTGATGATCATCAATGTGGGTCATTGTGGAGGATGGTTTGGTTTCCTGCTGCCTTCATTTTGTCTTCATCTTTGCTCACATCTCTCTCCTCCTCCTCCTCCTCCTCCTCCTCCGGTATGGTGGTGAAGTCCTCGATCACGACTCTGGGCAGCAGCACCGCCGGCTGCGTGTTGGACATCTGAACTTGGGCCGGAGAGTTCTTCTGCATCTCGGCTCTTCGATCTGCAGGTGTAGAGGCCAGCTGGTTCCTGTACTGCACCAGACTGCGGCTCTTCACAACTATTGAGATCACGTTCTTCCCGATCATGATCGCGGACACTCGGACGTCCCCATAAATCAGCAGATTTCCTCCACGGATCAGCAGGGTGGTGACGTTGACGGTGGCCAGGCTGAAGACGGGGTACAGCATCATTTTGTGCGGAACGATGTTCACGCCCTGCATGCTGATCTCGCTCAGGGAGACGCAGGGCAGCACCAGGAGGAGGATGTAGCAGTAGAAGAACATTAGCCCCTCTACCCACAGGGGGAGCCCTTCCCTCTGAAGCTCCCACAGGTTGGCCTGGACATCCACCACGTCCAGCAGGTCCACCACCACCCAGAAGAGACGACTCCTTATCTCCTCTCGCCTCTTATACGGCTGTAAATACTCCAAGCGGTCGATCGCCGCCAGCGTTAGGAACACGACGGGCATGCAGACAGACAGCAACAGGGTCAAAGCCCTGCTGGACACGCCGGCATCCGTCACCTTTGCGTCTGCAGTCACGTCCTGGGACTTGTAGTTCTGATACACAAAGTAGACCTTGATCTCCAGGATGAAGATGTAGAAGAACCAGAGGATCATGGCGTAGCCTCGCCTGGCCGTGTGCACCTCCGAACCGGCCCACATGGCGACGTATCGCAGCACGATGAGGAAACACGCGTCGCCTGCCAGCACGGTGAGGCACACGCCGATCCTCCTGGGACCCGGATTCTGCTCCACCAGGTAGGCGTCCATCAGCGCCAGACTGGTCAAGATGAGGGCCGCCGTCAGGCAGACGTGGGGCTTGTTAGCAGGAGGTCGAGGTGGAACCATCGCTGGTCCGGACACAGATCCAGTTTGGCGATGAAACAGGCCAGGTGAAACTCCTCAGGGCTAGAGTCTGCCAAGCTGCAGTTCCTCTAATGGCCACTAGATGCTGCTCCAAAAAAACTTGTTATATATTCTTTCTTAATTATTTGTTTGAGCTTTGATTAGTGTTCCGTTAAATAGATACTTCTTTCAGAGCGCTTGGTTTCTTTGTTCCCTGGTTGGGCTTCTCGGCTCACACGTTGCAGCTCTGTTTGTAATTTTATGATTTCAGTGGCTGAGGAAAGATCAGACTCTTCGTCCACGTTTTTCTACGATCACTTTCCACACTGGATGGTCCGTAAACTGGCTCTGCATCGCTGGTTCAGAACATGATGGTGAACCCATCCTCTAGAATATATATAATATTATCATGCATCTTCTTCATACACTCATATGTGTCCGAGTGCCACGACTTCAGAGACCTACATGTTGTTAACTGTGGAGATCCTGATTCAGCAGATCCACCTCAGATACACCAGATGGAGTTTGAAGACTCTTCTTCCAGTGCTGCAGAAGGAACCGAACGAGGAGATGAAACCCTGCTGCTCCTCTCAGCTGATCTCCTCGGATCTGGTCTACAAGAAAAGTTATTTCAGGGTACGCGTCTAAACACGCTGTTTTCTTCCTTTGACAGATATCAACAAACATCCAGATGATGAAACAGAGGAATCAAAAAAGTGAAGAAGAAGAGCTCAGTAGTGAGCTCATTATCATCTGTGGTTCAAGTGTCATCATCTGTTCTTGGTGTCGTTCCTCCACAGCAGAGAACAGAAAGCTGGAACCTCGTCAGTCCTGAACCTCGTCAGTCCTGAACCTCGTCAGTCTTGAACTCAGCTCATCTGAATCCACTCAAGTCTGCAGAGAGTCGTACTCTCACTTCACAGCGGCAGGCTGGGATTTCACAAACTACGTACCTCATTCTCTCTCTTTCTCTCTCTCTTTCCCCCCCCCCTTCCTGTGTTGGTGGTGTGTGTCATCACTTAGAAAAAGAGAGATGGTCGACTCTCCTCCTTCTGTCAAGTCTTCCATTTTATTCTCAGTCTCATCACCATGACCTTGTTTCTGAATCGACACACATACACACACACAGTCTTGTTTCCATCACTTTTGAGGACATTACATTGAGGACATTCATTTCCTGGAGACCTATTCTAACCTTAACTGAACCTCTAACTTCAAACCAAGTCTTCACATCACAATGTAATGATTTACGTTATGGGGACGAGCATTTTGTCCCCAAAAGGAGGACGCGTCCCCTCAATGTGACTTATACACAGCCACACACACACACACACACTCGCACCAAACTTTCTTTATACGTGTTTATCACGTTGGCCTTTAAAGTGACTTTCAGCTGCTCAGGTACTCTGTATAATACCTGTTCAGGTACTCTGTTCTCTACTTGTTCAGGTACTCTGTTCACTACCTGCTCAGGTACTCTGTTCTATACCTGTAGTTAAATAATTAGAACTGTAACTGCTCTACTATTTTATAGTTTATCATTACATTCGTATTATCATCTTGTATTAATGTAAAAGCAGGATTTGATTGCTGTAGCTTGTTTGGTATACGTTCAGAAGTCTCACTGCTGTTAGGCCACTTGTACTACTGTCAATGCTACTCTTATTGCTACTCTGAGTATTATCACAATTAGTGCTAATGTTATACATACTACCACAATATGTACTGTTAGTGTATTAATACTAACACTATTAAGACCTTTACACACCAAGTCCATATTTTTCATCCGAAATTGTCCCTCATTTAAAATAAAAATACAACCTCATGTGTCGATCAGCTCCGACACTTTTGTTCGTTATTAAAGTTTTCAGAACAGACACAGAGTAGACAACATAGTGAAGAACACAGAGATGCAGAATTTAGCCTGTTTGAGACTTCTGCTTTCTACTACAACCAAGTAATCAATTCAGTTTTGTCCCCGTTAGCAAATTAATCTACAACAAATAGAATAATAAAACACTTTGGACTCAGTGGTCGCTAAAGGTTTCTGTGCGAAATGATTTTTATCTGACGGCGGATTAAAAACACAAAAATACATACATGTTGTGCAAAGGTCTTAACTCCTACTCCTCAAAGTACTCCTCAGCACTAGTAATCAAGCTACTTCTACTTCAGCGATAACACAATAAGCTATTACATCAACATCCATTGCGAGATGAATTTCCCTGGATTCATGCCCTGCAGCGTAGGAGAAGATGCTGGATTCAGTGACAGTAGCAGCAGTGAAGAGCACGCTCTGATCTTCATGACCCAGCTTTTATCTAGGCTAAGCTTTTTATGGGAAGAGCACATTAAAAAGTTATGAGAGGATGCTCTGGAAATGCATTAGAATGAATCAAATTAGCCCAATTACTGGATGACTCCCCCTCAGTGTGTGTTCAAGAACATATCAGATGTTCTTCCAAGCTGCAGACATTTGTGGGACTTTAGTGAGACCTTGAGGACGTCCAGCAGCGACATTATGGGGAAAACTGGATCCAGATCTGCAGATTTGTGCTTCAACAAACAGAAAGACATATGAATACAGCATTCCTAACTTTAGCAGCCCTGATGATGGAGCGATAGAAAAAAGATCCTTGAAATCAAAAGGTGCATCCTCTGGGGAGCATAAATGAGCAGTTTGTTCAAGTAGTTAGTGAAAACAGAGACGGGTAAGATTGTGATGCTTAGTGGAAATTATTCTTGTAGGTAAATAAATGCGTCAGAATAATTTAGCAAATCAATGTGCAGCATAATAATCATAATAATAAGTACAGAGTGCAGTGTAGTCTGCAGGAGGATGAGCCAAGAATGGCACGTCTCTATAGCTTATAAAGGACCTGAGCACAGGGTGTGAGGCAGGATGAGTTCACACTAAAACATCTGGTCAACAGGTTCTAACTGACCATTGACACCTCCATGCAGCTCCTTCCTCTCATCTCACCTGAGCCTCGTCACACTAACACATCTGTTTCTGTTCCTAACATAAACGTTCTCTGGTTAACTGCACACCCATTCACTTACTTCCTCTAATAGAAGCAAAGGCAGGAATACCCCATATGGTCTTGTTACCATTCAGCTAGGCACACAATCACATGTCACATATTTGGTTTTGTTAGTGAGTAATGCACATAAGCTAAATCACAGAAGAAAAATACCAGCACAGGGAACATTTTCCATCACAGTCCCCCATTTTGATCATAATCATTGATCAATCATAAATATATACATTACACTCGTGTCTATTTGGAACATCTGCATTAACAATTCATGAAGCTACTACATTTGAAGAGCATCTCAGCTGTTTTGTGTAGCATTACTGAGATAAGTACAAGCTGTAGAGGGAAATGGATCATTCTTTACACATGGGCGTCATCATGTTGTGTAAGCAGAATCGGTATTACAATTTATATGCTCAAAAAATAGTAGGCAACACATAGTTCTGGTTGTCTAAACAGATGTCAGGGTCTTGGGCGTTCCATTGTCATCCAACGGTGGTGAAACCGCCTTTTCACTCGTGTAGGTGTGCTTCTCTTGTTCCGTGTATGGTGTTTTATGTTCGTCAGCGTAGCAACAGGAGCGGCACTTGGCTCACACTCAGCTGTTGTGTTGGGTCAACGTAGGACTTTACCACAACAAAGTCTCCTGGTTGAAGGGAGTGGAGTGGTTTGGAGGCAGGAGGGGGTAAGGCAGCTGCTACCTGTTGTCACTGGTGTATTTACATGCCTCAGTGAATGCAACCAGCTCTGCTGCCTGTGCTGAGAGGTGGTGAGGAAGAGGGCCAGACACCAGGGTTGAACAGTCTGTCACCTGCCAATTAGAGATGGAGTGACATTTTTGCACAAAGGGACCCAGGTCTCTCCACTGGTCATTTGCTGATTTGGACAGAAAGATGTGTGGCTAGGAATCGTCAACCAGGAACACACACTGTTGTGCAGGGGTCAAATCATATGTCACACAAGTCACAGTAGAAAAATACTCGCACAGGGAAAATGTTCCATCACACTATGAACAGAATCTGGATAACAATTAATCAATTCAATACATTGACAGAAGTTAAAATAAAACAGTGTTGCTTAGCCATGTGCCGTTACTGTGCTAATGCTGTGCTATGCTAAGCCCAGTTACAATACAAGTCCATGGAAGTGGTGGAGGAGCCAAGCTAGGATCAAGATCATTGTGCAGATTGGAGGAAACCGGTCGCTCCAGTCTTTTGTTTTCATTGAGCGTACTGAGCTAACCAGTAATCTTTCAGTACATGTCCTCGCTGTCAAACATGGGAGACGAGGAGTTGAGCTGCAGCTGCTTCTACTGGCAGCGGAAGTGAAAAGAGAAGAGAGGGGGACAAAGGGAGGTCTCCCGCTTTATTCCTGCTGTCCTCTCTGGGTCCAGCTTCCAGTTTAAATCCAGGGCAGATACCCTCAACACATATATGAGTAGGTTAAAGACTTTCCTTTTTGATAACGCTTATAGTTAGGGCTGGCTCAGGTTCATAGTTAGGGCTGGTTCAGGTTTATAGTTAGGGCTGGCTCAGGTTCATAGTTAGGGCTGGTTCAGGTTCATAGTTAGTGCTGGTTCAGGTTTATAGTTAGGGCTGGCTCAGGTTTATAGTTAAGGCTGGCTCAGGTTTATAGTTAGGACTGGTTCAGGTTCATAGTTAGGGCTGGTTCAGGTTCATAGTTAGGGCTGGTTCAGGTTTATAGTTAGGGTTGGCTCAGGTTCATAGTTAGGGCTGGTTCAGGTTCATAGTTAGGGCTGGTTCAGGTTTATACTTAAGGCTGGCTCAGGTTTATAGTTAGGACTGGTTCAGGTATATAATTAGGGCTGGCTCAGGTTTATAGTTAGGGCTGGCTCAGGTTTATAGTTAGGGCTGGCTCAGGTTTATAGTTAGGACTGGTTCAGGTATATAATTAGGGCTGGCTCAGGTTCATAGTTAGGGCTGGCTCAGGTTTATAATTAGGGCTGGTTCAGGTTCATAGTTAGGGCTGGCTCAGGTTCATAGTTAGGGCTGGCTCAGGTTTATAATTAGGGCTGGCTCAGATTTATAGTTAGGGAACACATAATTCTAAATCCTGGTTCTAAAACCTTAAACTTTTCACATTATAATTGAATACACATTATTACATTAACTACATTCATCTCAGAAGTTTTGTCAGATTAAACTTAAACTGTAAATATTTTTTTCTTGTTAAAATGTGTTTTAAATACATACATCAAATGTGATTGACAGAAAGCCACCAGTCATCTCATCATTTCCTTTATTCATGTCTTTTTTAACAGCTGCAGACGACTCAAACATTTATCTTTTATAATCTTTACAGGCAGTCAGACTCAAATCTCTTTTTTGAGGGAGGGCATTACAAGATTCCATGAAATACAGTATATAATGCATGTTACAAACAGATACATGATAGAAAATCCAGTTCAGAAATACTTCAGTTCATCAGAACTTTGAACTGTAACAAAGAACTTCTGATCCTAAACCAAGTTTTCAATGTTCCTCTCCCTTTTGAATGTTGCAGAATATTCCAGTATGTGAAGATCTGCTGCCTCCTGCTGTTCACTCTGCAGTCTGACACACTGATCAACTGGAAGCAAAACCATCTAAACCAGCAGAGAGCAGCTTTCTGAACCAAACGTTATGATCACCACTATGAAAACCACTGGACAGATCTACAGAGTTCAGCACAATGTGATTGTATCTAGAGGTCTTTCTATCATTTAACCTCCCAGAATCAGATTTCGTTTTATTGCCACGTAGGTTTTCATGTGCAAGGAATTTACTTTGGTGTGTTGGTGCGTAACATAAACATAGTAGGAGAAAATTAAGTACACAAATCAAGAAGGACAAATACAGAATAGAAGGAAAGTACTTTAAAATATGTTCAATACCTCTGAATTAAAATGAAAGGGCGCTTCTTAGAGTTGGTAGTTTGTGCAGTTTTTCCGCCCTCGTTGATATAAATGGGGTGGACAAAATAATAGAAACAGCTGTAGGCTAATTTATGCTTCTGCCACGGTGGCCTCCTCACAGTGGTAGAAGTTATCAGATATTTTACTTAAAGGGACAGTGTGTTGTATCTGGTGCCATCCAGCGGTGAAGTTACAGATTACAACCAACTGAGACTTCTCCCTTGTGTTAAGGATATAGGAGAACTAAACACACGTTCATCTCTAAAGTCAGAGTTTGGTTTGTCCACTCTAGGCTACTGTAGAAACATGGCAACATCCATATGTAGATTTAAAGAGCTCATTCTAAGGGAACGAAACACAATGATTCTTATCTTCAAGTGATGATGAAAATATACTTATTAATATTATGTTCATTCATCCAAAAGTCTTCAACGGATCTTTAAGTTAAAGTAGTAAAACCTGAAAGTCCTGCATTCAAAATTAAAGTCAAAGTACTCAAGTATTCATTTCTGAATTTCAACGAGGGATCAAGAAAGGTTGATTGTTTTATCCAGAATAATATATAAAAGTGATTAATTTGTTGATTATATTTTGTTGTATTGATCTGAATGTGATCATCAGCAGTGTGAGTTTTTACAGAGGAGGAGACTCTCCCTCCTACACAGAACACAGAGACACTGAGGAACCAAACCTGGACCAGAACCCAAACCCAGGATAAAGAGGTTCAGTGAATGTGGTGTTGAAGGTGTGGAGGTGGATCAGTGTGTCAGAGGAGACTCTGTAGAAGGACAGAGAGCCAGCAGGACAGTCCACATACACTGCTACTCTACCAGAGGAGGAGGAGAAGGAGGAGGAGGAAGAGGAGGAGGAGGAGGAGGAGGAGGAGGAGGAGGCGGAGGCGGAGGAGGAGGAGGCGAGTTGTGTTCTTCTCTTATTGTGAATGACAGAGTAACGATCACCAGAGCACCACAGACTCCAGGACTGATTGTTCATTCCAAACACACAGTCATCACTGTTTCCTCTCCTTCTGGTTCTTCTGTAACTCACTGATATAGAAACGTCTCCTCTCCACTCGACCTTCCAGTAACAGCGACCAGTCAGACCAGTTCTACACAGCAGCTGAGGATAGAACTCAAACCTGTCTATATGATGAGGATATGACTGAACCTCTATCATGTATGTCACTGTCCTGTTGTTGTCAGACAGTTTGAGGATTCTGTTCACTGTGTTTGTGTCGATTGTGAGTTCACAGGAATCTGAAGGAGAGAAGGAGACATGAAACAGCATCAGTTCATCATCAAACACAGCTGATGGGTTTATTTGAGACTTGATGAATCAAAGTGAACACTCACACTTCCTCAGACCAGGTTTCAGCCACTGATCTCCAGCAGGTTCAACCCTGGAGGAAGAAACAGAGTCAGAATGAAGCCTCATCATCATCAGTGATCTTCATCATATATGAAATGTATGTTTCAAACGTCAAACTTTGAACCTCAACACAAACAAGACAACCTTGATAAGTTTGTAAAATGTTCTATAAACACTTTGACACCATATTTGTCAAAAAGAATAATCAATAAATGACCAACACCAGATCCTGGTCTGATGTTAGTGAGGAGGTCCGTCTCAGTGGGGACAGGGACTCTCAAAACATCAGCTACTGTCTTCACTGTTATCAGACTGTGAACCAACAGACTGTGAGCTCTTGGTGTCTCTTCATACCTGAGAGTGTCCAGTCTCCAGTGTGGATCCTCCAGTCCAGCAGACAGCAGCTTCACTGCTGAGACTCCTGGATGATTGTAGCTCAGGTCCAGCTCACTCAGATGATGGGAAGGGTTGGATCTCAGAGCTGAAGCCAGAGAAGAACAGCCTTCCTCTGTGACCAGACAGCCTGACAGGCTGGAGACACACAATTATATTACATTAACTTTCATCTACTCTTTCAGTCACGTTGCACCTTTAAAGGAACAGTGTGTAAGATTTAGTGACATCTAGTAGTGAGCTGCAGGCTGCAACCAACTAAATCCCCTCAGCTCACTCCTCCCCTTCCATGTGTGTAGAGAACTACAGTGTGCTGTCTGACACGGTGGTCAGTCGTACTGGAGCCCCACAGGGAACTGTTCTGTCTCCCTTCCTGTTCACCTGATACACCACTGACTTCCAGTACAACTCGGGGTCATGCCATCTCCAGAAGTTCTCTGATGACTCTGCAGTGGTCGGGTGTATCAGGGACGGACGGGAGGAGGAGTCCAGTAGTAATGGCAGTAGTGGATGACTTTGTGTACCTACAGTACCTATCCCGTCCTTTAGGTAATGTAAAAACTCTGAAATCTCTCTAGAGCCAGTGTCCATTCTGGGCTTGCTGTAGAAACATGGCGGTGAGAGATGGCGAACTAAGCTCAGGAAAACTCCACCATTCTTAGTTTCAGGTCATAATAAACGAATGAAAACATAGTTATGAATATTATATTCAACATCTGCCAATAAATCCCATACATTTTCTTTTGAATGAGCATTAATTTATTTTTCACCACTCACTGAAGAACTACAAGTTGTGAAACACAACATTGACATATTAATAACTTGTGAAATTAATATTGCAAATGTCTTGGCTAACAGTTGTCTATTTCTTTCATGCCAATGCTAGCACCTCGGAGAAGAAGAGCAGAACAGAGTGGAAGAGTGCAGAAATATTGTACTCAAAAGGTGGCTCAAGTCTCAGGCAAAAATCTATTTATCATGACAGACAGACAGCAGATGTCTGTAGATCAATAAAATATGTTTTAAGAAGCAACCAGCTTCACTAGGAACTCTATGACACATCACAGAGAATCATAGAGGGTGCTGAGGTTAAAAAGGAGCTCCACAAAACTCTCTCATAAATATCTGTCTCTTCAGCTGCTTTAGATGTTCCACTTTCTTCACCAGCTGTAGTCTCTAGATGTGTCTGTCTGCTGTTTGCTGCTGAGCAGCTCGTGTACAGTGAGTTTATCAGAGCTTGTGTGATAAAAACAGCTGCTGCTGATGAGAGCAGTGAGAGTGAATGGGTCGTAAAAAACAAATATTAAGTTGGAAGGTGAAGATTATTTATTGTTTTAGATATTAACTTGTATATTAAGCAACATTTAAATGGTTATCAGTAAAATAGAAGACAAATCCTGACCTGAGGGTTTCCAGCTTACAGGGTGAACTCTCCAGTCCAGCAGACAGCAGCTTCACTCCTGAATCCTGCAGGTCGTTGTTACTCAGGTCCAGCTCTCTCAGACTAGAGGACAGGGAGCTGAGGACTGATGACAGAGCTTCACAGCTTCTCTCTGACAGATTACAGCTACTCAGCCTGAAGGAGAGTTAGTGATGAAGACAAACACAACACTGTTTTTTTTCTTCTACAATGTAAAATACAACATTTCTGAGTTTATAAATTAAACAATCGAGGATTAGAGTCTCAGGTGCCGAAAGGATTTTTGCTTTGAATTGTGTGTTTTACTGGAATCTAATTATTGAGTCCCAATCCCCAATAACTTCTAGTCTTAATTGAACAACATTTTTTTAAATTTCAAAGCTGCATTAATCTATGGAGTTGCAATGCAACTGAAGAAACAATTTGCATGTTTTTCAATTGACCAACTAATAAATGTGTTCAATAAATCTGTCAACAGAAGACTTTCATTAGTTGAGAACTACTCTGCTCATGTGATAAAGCTATTAAAGGCAGTTATCTGGGTACTTACAGAGCTTTGTTGGAGGCTTTGACCACTGGAAGCAGCCTCAGAAGAGCCTCCTCTGAAGCAGAGTATTTCTTCAAGTCAAACACATCCAGATCTTTTTCTGATGTCAGTAAGATGAAGACCAGAGCTGACCACTGAGCAGGAGACAGTTCATCTGTGGAGAGACGTCCTGATCTCAGGGACTGTTGGATCTCCTCCACTAGAGAACGATCATTCAGTTCATTCAGACAGTGGAACAGATTGATGCTTTTCTCTGGAGACAGATTCTCGTTGAGCTTCTCCTTGATGTACTGGACTGTTTCCTGATTGGTTGGTGAGCTTCTTTTCTTTTTCAGTAGGTCCTCTAGATGAGTCTGATTGGTCTCCAGTGAAAGACCCAGGAGGAATCGGAGGAACAGGTCCAGGTGTCCATTTGGACTCTTTAAGGCCTTGTCAATAGCAAACCTGTGAACCTCTGTTGAAGATGTTTTGCTGAAAACCATTCGCACCTTATCGCCAAAAGTTTGCCCTGGCTCCAACATCACATTCTTGTTTCTGTTAACGACTTCCATTCTTACGTAGAGTGCTGCCAGAAACTCCTGAACACTCAGATGGACAAAGCTAAACATCTTGTCTTTATTCTTCCTCCCACGTTCCACTTTGAAGATCTCTGTGAACACTCCTGAGCACACTGAGGCTTCACTGACATCAATGCCACTCTCTTTGAGATCTTTCTCATAGAAGATCAGATTGCCCTCTTTCAGCTGGTGAAAAGACAGTTTTGCTAATGACGTAATGAACTGATTTAACTTTTTTTGGTCATACTTCTCTTCTGTCTGACTTGTCTGAAACACCAAGAACTCTACATACATCTCAGTCAGGGTCTTGGGCAGCTCTCCTCCCTCTCTGGTCTTCATCACATCCTCCAGAACTGTAGCAGTGATCCAGCAGAAGACTGGGATGTGGCACATGATGTGGAGGCTTCGTGAGGTCTTGATGTGGGAGATGATCCTACTGGCCTGCTCCTCATCACTGAACCTCTTCCTGATGTACTCCTCCTTCTGTGGGTCAGTGAACCCTCTGACCTCTGTCACCATGCCAACAAAATCACGAGGGATCTGATTGGCTGCTGCAGGTCGTGTGGTTATCCAGAGGCGAGCAGAAGGAAGCAGTTTCCCCCTGATGAGGTTCGTCAGCAGCACATCTACTGGGATCGACTCTGTCACATCAAAGTTAACGGCCGGGTTTTTACTGGTAGAGCAGTCCAGATGAAGGCGGCTCTCATCCAGTCCATCCAAAACAAACAGAAGTTTGAATTCACTCTTGTTGTAGTTGGTGTTTCCTGATGACTGCAGAGATGTGAAGATGTGATTAAGATCTTCTCTCTTGATGTCTTTGGTCTCCTGGATACATTCATGAATGAGCTCTGACAAACACAACTTTTCTTCCTTCAGATTCAGCTGGCGGAAGGTGAAAGGGAAAATGAGATGCACATCTTGATTGGTTTTTTTTTCAGCCCAGTCCAACACAAACTTGCGCACAAGAAATGTTTTTCCAATTCCTGCGATTCCATTGGTCAGTACTGTTCTTATGGGTCTGTCTCCTCCAGACGGGGGTTTGAATATGTCGCTGGGTTGAATTGGTTTCTCTTCATCTGCTGGTGTCGCCCTCTTCGCCTCAATCTGCCTGACCTCATGCTGAGTGTTGATGTGTATGTCAGCCCCGGCTGTGATGTACAGCTCTGTGTAGATATCAACCAGATGTTTCTCATCGCTCTTCCCCAACCACCCCGGTTGTACACACATGAACGTATCTTGAAAGTGAGACTGAAGCGTTTGTTGGTGAGATGAGATGTGTTCTCCCAGAACCATCCCGTCTGTATTGAACACAAACATGAAAAATATAACTATTATTAGATTGATTGTCTCCAGTTGGAGGAGCAGAACACAAATGGTCTTTTGCTAAAGGACTGTCTTCCTCAGATTAACAAAAAAACGTGTCCTTGCCTTTAGTCTGGTCTGATTATAAGAGAAAACATTCATCCCACTTTGGATGGAGCAGATCGAGAAATCTGACAGAGTTTATTATATATATAAAGTCTTGGATTTATCGAGAAGTCACCAGAAGAGGGAGAGAGATTTGAGTGCTTCAGCAGAACTAATGAAAGTTTAAATGTAAAATGGATAATTAGACTCTGTAATGAAGAATATGACACAATTAACTTGGTTAAGCTAAAGCAGCTAAAGTACGCTATCAGAAAAACAGATACACTGTCAACCAGAAGTGAGACAACACGCCTACCGCAGCACGTCAGCATGCTCCAACCTAAAAATATAAATCAATAATGATGAATTTTAACACCAACAAACCCACAGAGTTTACCCAGTCAGTGCAACCAATGACAGCCGTGGCAAGAACCTCCCATTACACAAAAAGTAAGTCCTCTGTAACGTGCTCTGAATGTGACAGCACCTTTCATGATGCCGCCATGAATCCTGGTCCATCAACTCACGCCATCAAGGCTCCTTCACCTTCACAAGAGAATGGCGGCGAGGGAGGAAATCATTTTAACGTCCTTAGAACAAGCTGCACAGAAGTTTCTGGTCCAGGTCAGCGGACCTGCTCATGCTCAAAGATCTGCCCCTCAGAAATATACCCCAAGGGTTTCAAGAGCATGGCTGTCAATGCCTTTGTAATTCTGGATGATGAGAGCTCATTAGCTGGACCAGAGTTCTTCAAACTGTTCAGAGTGGAGAGCAAACCATCTCATTCTACCTTCAACTTTCTTTGGCATCGTAGAAACATCTGGCAAGAAGGCAGAAGGATTCCAGATCGAGTCACTGGACTACAAAGTTCTCACCTCTCTCACCACTAATTGAACACTAATTAACACCAAGCACCAGCCTACATGAGCCACATCTCCATCATATTGCCAGGCACATCCCAGAACTGGACCCCAGAAGCTGAACTACTCCTGCTACTCAGAAGAGACGTCCTTCGAGCACGGATCGACCCGGGCTGGGTAGTAATAGGAGAGGTGTGCCTGGATGATGTACATAAGCCGAGATTCAACACGTTCAAGACCTTCATGCTGGACAATGATTGCCATTAAATTTTTCTAAACCCTGAACAAGCTTCATGCACGTCAAGGAGACACAGCAGTACTTTAACAGCCCTGGCAAGGGAACTAAGAGGATGCTGGGACAGACGGTATTCAACCTAACTGAGCATGACAACAACCTGGCTGCATCAGTGATAGACATCGTCTTCTTCATGATAAAGGACCCAAACGTCTACAGACACGACCTTAACAGTTGAGAACCACGGCAGTCTTTGCCGAACAACAAAGTGCAGGTAGTCAAATGCTTTGCATTTCTACAATGAGCCTTAAAAAAAACAAAAAAAACGTGAGATGCAGGAACAGTATGCAGCATTCATGGAGAATATCTTTGAATCAAGCTGCCATGACTTTGGTGTCTTCCTAGATAACTCTTTACAGGTCCTGACCTCAACAACTCCCTCCTTGTTGTCTTTTTCCAACTTCTGTTTTTAATGGCACAAGGACAACAACATCAACAAGGAAGTTGTTGAGTACCGGATGAAGGTCAGCGTTTTTTGGCAACGGGCCATCTCCTGCTGTGGCTATCAACAGGCTGCAAAGAGCCATCAGAGAAGGTGCTCAGGAGCATGAGGCCGATACTTCAGAGTTTGAGGAAAGACTCTTTTATGTTGACCATGGCTTGGTATCCGTATTATCTGAAGCTGTGGCAATCGACCTGTTCCGATGAATGCAGGCATCACTCGCTAAGTCAAACCTCCACTTAAAGAAGTTTGCTTCAAACTGTCATGGAGGCCCTCCTGTCTGAACATCTTGTTTGGCATTTTCTTTATGGAACTGAATGTAATGCTTTTGTGGAGTCATAACGTCTCTCACAGAGGGTATTTCTGAAAACATTTATCACACTTTTTTCTCTCAGGGCTTCCATACAAACCAGAGAATACAGCAGCTTTACCTTTGCTCTGACAGGCGGATGTTCCTCTGATCTCTAAAGTCTCTCCAACATCAGCATCATCTGTGTGAGAGAAGTTACAGTATGTGTTATTTCATCACTTTGACTTATTTCTTATCTTCAAGTTAACCCTGATTGGTAATTAGTTTGTCTTCATTTTTCAGGTTTGAAACATGTTTCTGTGTTATGTGCTGTAGGTTACATCATTTTGTCTGTGATAGACGATTAGTTGGAGTGTAATCGCTGTGGGACATTGTCAACACAGCTGTAGCTCCACAAACCATTCTTCATTTCTAGCTACAATTATTCATTCATTCAATTATTACACATGGTTCTAAAATGGGGTCCATCCAAACAACAGACCTTAGTCCTGCTCTGGGAGATCACAACCAACACGTTCACCTACTCTGTGTCGACCACAATCAAACATTCACCCGACATGGAGTCTCAACTGTCTACAGTGTTTTTGACCCCCTGTGGGGGGGGTCACCCCTCTGGATCAAAAACTCTTCAACCAATCCATGTGTGTCCATGTGTACGTCAGACGTTAGGACTGAACTTCCTGCTGTAGCTGCAGAAGTGAAAGTGTTTGCTGCAGGTCTGATGATGTTGACTCAAACTCCACAAAATGAAACTTGTACATTTTAAATAGCTTGTTGGTCATTTTCTTTTATGGAACTGAATTCAACCCTGACCCCAATACATAAACTCTCCATCAATAATGTGCAGGATACTACCGCTTTGTTCAATCTCCATCAACGCATCAACCTCATGTGCATAACAGCAGCATTTCATCTCACTGGTTAGTAACTCAGCTATTCCTACAAAAAAGAATGCGCCATAATTCAGAGGTATCCCACAAAATCATTTCATATGTTATCTACGTAATCATGAACGAGGAAGTATAAAGAGCACAAAAGCCCACACAGGGTTAAAGGTGGATGGGTCCAACAAACAGCGACCTTTGACCCAGCAGACCGCTGTTTGTTCCGCTGTGAAGCAAGAAGTAAACGTTGATTTATTTGTTACGTAACCTGCGTTCTTTACTGTACTTTGCGTACATAACAAAGCATTTCACCACCTTTTCCTTAAAAGTGGTTCATGATCTTTTCCTAAACTAAGTAGTTTCTGTATTACTGTATTCATGTAATGAGCAGAATTTGACACGTGTTGCTGGAATTTAGTAGGAAAACGCATAAAGCTTTTTGTAAAGTATCATACGACTCATTGTATGATACGTTGATCACAGTACTCACATTAATATCTCAGTGTCTCAAACCAAGGAGTAAAGAAAAGATGACTAAATCAGGTAGCGTCAGCACAATCTGTCCAATAATAATGATACATCACCTGAGCCTTTTCTCATATTTAAGACCCTGTTCCATCACAAGTATTGTGTTGCCCATTTTAACTCACTACATCAAAGTACAAATGACTGAAATGTGACTGACCTTCTGGTCCTGACCTGGTGTTTGGCAGACTCTGCAGCAGATCATTCCTGGGTATCTCCTGTAAAACCTTCCTGGTCACCTCTAGAGCTCCATGAAGTTCAAAGGTCTGCACCATCAGATCCACAGTGTCCTGCCTATTTGCCTTCTCCAGCTTTGACCCTTTGATACCTTGGTAAGGTTCCATGAAGCCATGCTGCTGCAGATACCAGGTGAATTTCTTAAATTCATCTTCTTTTAAATGCTCCAGGGTGTTCAAAAGGTCCACTGACGTCATTGTGGCTCCCTGCTAGAATCTGTCTGTTTCGTCACCTGAAGAAAAAACTGTTCAAATCACGTGTTGGAACCACAGAAACAATGGAAAGTCAAGTAGGAGTCTTTGTTTTTGTGGATACAGGAAGTTAAACACATCCATGTGATCGCTCACAGCTAGTGATGTACTTTATACAGTGATGGGAGGAGAATGGGTCAAACAAACAGGACTTTCAAACAGGGGACTGGTGTTCCAGACCGGTGTTCTTCAGTAAAAGCTTCAAAGCTGTACTTGTATCATCTGTTCTAGTCTTTCGACCACTACATATCCTCATTCACACCCATGCATACTCTTATGACAGGTCCCATCAGAACTATCTCACAGTCATACACCGTAGGCACAGCTACGGGAGCAATTTGTGGATAAGTGTCAAAGGACACATCTACATGAACTAGCGGAGCCGGGTATCAAACCGCTGATCCTCTGATTGATTACAAACCCTGTAAAGAAATAAGTCAAGTATTAAATGTATTATGAAGAAACAAAGGTTGAGCATCCTGTAAACTATTGGATTTGGCTGATAAATATTTACTCACATGTAGATTTTGAACACTTCCTGTTTCTAAAGCTTCTAAAAGTGAACTGACCGTCTTTGTAAAATCCTCAGACATGGAAAGTGTTTTAATCAGTGAACTGTTTGTGACAGTCATGTGACTGTCATAAATAAACTCAGTGCACGACCAAGTCCAGTGACCACTTAAAGACCCTTCACACACGACACCAGGCCATAATTACGTCACTTTCTGGTGCCGGCTTCACTACAGCGAGTGTGAATTAAGCTTAACTTCTGGGTGTGCAATCATTGGGCTCCACCCAGTCTAACCATAAAGTCCAATAGAGGGCGGAGCCTGTGTGAGAACTATAAAGTCATGACGACATGTGACAAACACAAAGAGACAGAGAAGATTGGCTGAAACTCATATAAAACCTATTTACAGTCAAGCTGTCTCTTTAAAATATTCAATAACAACACCATCAATGTTTAACCCTGACCCACATTGACAGCTGTGCGTGTTGCAAACCTTTGTTCTAGGCTACAACACAGGATGTATTTTTGAGAAGGGTTAGGCTCTGTAGTGTTAATAGTAAACACCACAGAGTCAAATATTAAAATATATTATATGAATCTGTGTTCAGGGAAGCAAAGAAAAGTCTCTATGATCATAGAACATAGTTCATAGAACATACAACATAACATAGGTCATAGATCATAGTTCATAGATCATAGAACATACAACATAACATAGGTCATAGAACATAGAACATAGAACATACAACATAACATAGGTCATAGATCATAGTTCATAGACCATAGATCATAGAACATACAACATAACATAGGTCATAGATCATAGGTCATAGAACATAGATCATAGCACATAGTTCATAGATCATAATTCATAGAACATAGTTCATAGAACATATAACATAACATAGATCATAGGTCATAGGTCATAGATCATAGAACATAGATCATAGAACATAGAACATAGTTAGGACACAGTTAGGAGAAAAGTGTGCCGGTTAGAAAACTGATAGCGTTAGTAGATTCTTTTGGGTCTGAGTTGACGTTGCGTGTCTGTTGAGATGTTGCTTAGAGTTCATGTCGCTTTCAGGCTGTTGAAGCCAAATGTGTGATGCTGTCTGATAGTAACATGTCGGCAACCGGCACAAGATTTGCTGCATTCTGAGCTGAAATACGTCTGAATAATGAAACGTACGATTTGAAAGCTCCTCTCCACTCTGGCTCTGAACGGTCAGTCCAATACACAGTCATGTAAAGATGTAAGAGGGGTACCTTTAAATACATTTTAAAGTTTTAATACCAGAATGTGTTAAATAAGTTGAATATTGTAAAGTTTCTACGTGAACGTATGAATGAGTAGTTCAGAACTCAAAATGCATTAAATGTCTTCCATTCCACATGTTAAATATTTCTGAAAGTGTGAATGTTATGAATGATAAAAGTAATAACGTCCTGAACATTATTAGGTTTTACTTAAATTGCTACGAAAGAAAATGTGGAAGGAGTTGAGTGAGGAAAAAAACAACAAAAGTAAAGACTTTTTACAGTAAAAGAACAAAGGAAGTGACACACTCACACACACACACACACAAACACACACAGATGTGTTAAACACTCACAGAAATAGGAGCTTCTCGTCCCCGACTGAAGTCTTGTCGACTCTCCTGCAGACTGAGTTGAATCCCTTCTCACTGTTTATGTGGACATCTACCACAGAGTGTTTAACAGGAAGTCAGCACTTTATATGTAGACATCAACCGCAGTGTTCCACAGAGTCAGCTGTCAGGTTCCTAACAGGTCACTGCCGCTGAGCGGACGGGCTCAAATGTTGTTTATCTCTTTAGCTAGGTAGAACAAGATCAAATCTAACATGAAGTGCCAGAGTCTCATAAACCAAAAGGGTTAAAGTGTGAAAAATCACAGATAGGGGGCATTTACATTGCCTCTGAACGGCTCTCAACATGGCCGCGGCACGGCGAGCGTATACACAGTATTATATAAATATGTTATATAAATATTGATATAACATACACATATATATTTATATAACATATATCACATACATATATTCATAAACATATGTTATATAAATATATATATAACATACATATATATCATATACATATATTTATAAACATATATGTTATATACATATATATAATATATATATGTATATGACATATATATAACGTATACATATATATATAACATATACATCATATATATATATATATATATATATATATATATATATATATATTCACGTCAGTGCAGCTAAAACCCATTCAGCTAAATAGGTATAAATCATAGAGGCGATGCACTGAGATTTCATGTGTTCATGTGTGTTGTTTTTTGTATTGTTATGACAGCATGGGATAAAGACCTCTGAAACGTGATATTCTATTTATGGTTTACGATCTAATTAACAGTAGAAAAATAAGGCCTTATTAAAATATGAAATTGGACAAACATTGTAATCAGACTCATAATATAGAATTGTTCACTATTACTTGTGAAGCCAAATGAATATATGTTCGTAAAAAGGGAACATCTTGATAGTTACAGTTCAATAAATGAAATACGGATGTTGTCAGTGAATCATTTCAGAACACTGAATGTCATAACGTCGAGCTCAGAGTCACTTCCTGTTTCTTTCTCTGCTTCAACAGTTCAGTCGCTTTAAAGAAGACGTGTTTGGACATCAGACATGAGAGGGTTCTTTATTTTGTAGAAACATTGGTGCAAAAGATCACAGCAGAGTTCATACGGCCGTAGTGTCTCCGTAGTCTCTGTTCCAGAGGACGTAAAGCTGCAGAGTCTGAGCACCGACGCTCCTCTTGATCTTCTTCAGAGACGCCACAAAGTCTCCGAGACAAATGTTTCTGATCTGAGCAGAAAACAGGTGAACGGACATATTTAACAGAGGGCCGTACCTTTAGGAGCTGCTACTTCAGGACAACACATCAGAGAGAACGTTGTACTTATGCATTTCTGTTGAATGAAGTCAGTTTACAGTTTATATTTTACATCAACAGGAAATTCATTCTGTCTTTCTTTCATCTCTCGTTCCTTCTTATTTCAATTCATGCTTTGCTTTATGTTTTTCATTCATTGTATCCTGTTACACATATGTGTGTAATTGTCATATTTAGCACATCAATTATTGACGAAGTTTTGTGAGGTCACAGTGAACTTTGACCACCAAAATTTCATCACTTCATCCTTTTCAGGTTTTGGGCCAAATGAAAAAATAAAAATGTCAAAGCATTTCCTGAGATATCACAAACATTTAGTGTCTGAACTGAGAACTTTGGATGTTGAAGATTAAAACCACACCAGAGTTCAATCAATAATCAGTGATCAATCCATCACACAACATCAGCTGGAGGGGAGTGGACTCACCTCGCTGGCCGACATGTTCCTCACTTGTTCTGGACGCAACTCTGACAAAACACAAGCAAAACAAATCAGAACGGCGACATTCTCGGACCCGGGTCGGTTGACCCAGGTTAGTTGTCTCGGTCGGTTGACCCAGGTCAGTTGTCCCGAGTCGGTTGTCCCGGGTCGGTTGTAAGATGTCGGTTGAAGCTATCAAGTATGAACCGCAGGTACAGGAGGAGAGACAATTTTTTACAGTTATTTTTTATTTTATTAAAAAGTATGTTTAGCACAGATTGGAAAGCTTTTGGATGCTAAAGCAGTAATTAGTGAAACCATCTCAAAAAGGTTGAATACCAGCAGAAAGCTGGTATTCCTAACGTCTGTCTTTCAACCTCACATTCTGAGTTGTTGCTGTAGTTCTCTGTCGAGCCACATGCACATTCAGTCAGGCTTGTAGTGTTGGTGCTAATTATTTGCTTGCATTATTTTAGTGATCATAGTATG
Organism: Cebidichthys violaceus; assembly: GCF_023349555.1. Lineage (NCBI taxonomy): Eukaryota > Metazoa > Chordata > Actinopteri > Perciformes > Stichaeidae > Cebidichthys > Cebidichthys violaceus. The sequence continues at coordinate 409,289 of NW_027176973.1, forward strand.
ATAAAAACGTGAAAGAAATGTTAAATGTTTTCGATCATAGGTTTTCTCTTTGTATGTGCACTCTGACACCATTTTCTCTGTGGCCTTCTGCACGTCTACCAGTCTGCTGACTACAGCATGTATACATACATACATAGTGTGGCTTTTCTTCAACTCTCGGTTCTGTTTTAATCTGTAACAGACCTTTCAGTTCTCATGGTCACTGTTTCTGAGCAGAAAGCGTCTCACTTTCTCTTTTGACAGTCTGTCTCTCAGCGGACGACACCGAAGTCCTTTAGAGCTAAGAGATACAAGTCAGATGTGACTTTGAGACGGCGCTCTAGTTCTGTGGAGACCATTGATTTCTGTATTATCTATAATAAACTCTTGAAAGACAACTTGCTTCTCTATCTGAATTTCAGATCTCCATCCATCCATCTTCTTTCCTCCTCTTATCCGCGGTCGGGTTGCGGTGGCAGCAGGCCAAGCAGGTTGACCCAGACTTCCCTCTCCCCCACATGTTCCAGCTCATACTGGGGGATCCCACGTCGTTCCCAGGCCAGCTGGGAGATGTAATCCCTCCAGCGTATTCTGGGTCTTCCCTGGGGTCTCCTACCAGCTGGGCGTGAAAACCTCCAGTGGGAAGCGCCCGGGAGGCATCCTGATGCCCGAACCACCTCAGCTGACTCCTTTCAACGCGAAGGAGTAGCAACTCAACTCCAAGTTCCCTCCTGATGTCCGAGCTCCGCACCCTGTCTCTAATGCTGAGCCCGGCCACCCTACGGAGGAAACTCATTTCAGCCGCTTGTAGCCGCGACCTCGTTCTTTCGGTCACGACCCAGCTTTCAGATCTCCACCACTTAAACTACTCAGTCCAGCACTCGGCATGATGGGAAACGTGGGCCGTTACCACAATATTTTAGTCCGAAGCCTCTGTAATCTTGTCCTGAGTTCATCAAGACACACACGGCTCAAGACGATGGAGATATGCAGCGGTCAATAACACAAAATTACATTTTACACTGATGATGTTTAGTTCTATGTTTGTAATCCGGATGTCTGAGGAATATTGTGTTATTGGGCTGCACAAATAAAAAACAGAGGGCTTTACAATCTGCACAGCAGTTAGAACTGTTCAGAGTCAAGCTCACAGCAAAATGAAGGGAAAGGAAAAAGTATGCTGAGCACAGATTGGAAAGCTTTTGGACGTTGGATGGAAGAAGCACAATTAAGGGACAGAAGAAGTAAGGCAGGGACAGACAACTCCTCTTCTGTGTCTCAGTGTGTCAAAATGCAGGCTGACCGACCTCGACTTAGCTCCACCAGGAACACGTCAACCTCCACCTCCTTAAAACAACGATCAACCTCAACCTCAGCAACCTCCACATGAGCATGCAGACAATGGCAACTACACAACCACGGTCACCAGTCTGTGTGAACAGAGGGGCGTTCCCAGTGAGAGTGAACATGAACAAGCTCCACGTCAGCCTAAATATCTGTTTCGGCATCATGCAAAGAACATGTGCCCATCCTGTGTCACTAGTGCTACAAACATCGTAGGTAAAGGTATTCAGAACAAACCATTCCATCACCTACTAATGGATATCAGTGAGTGAACACCCAGTGAAGGCAAAAAGTACTTTTTGGTAATCGTAAAACATGCGGTCTAAGTGGGCCGAAGCATTCCCAGCCTACAAACAAGATGCTAATGTCGTAGCTAAAAGAGTAATTAGTGAAACCATCTCAAAAAGGTTGAATACCAGCAGAAAGCAGCAGTGACAATGGCCCACAGTTCAACAGAGCTGGAGGCCTAACGTCTGTCTTTCAACCTCACATTCTGAGTTGTTGCTGTACTTCTCTGTCGAGCCACATGCACACTCAGTCAGGCTTGTAGTGTTGGTGGTAATTATTTGCTTGTAATATTTTAGTGATCATAGTATGATAAAAACGTGAAAGAAATGTTAAATGTTTTCGATCATAGGTTTTCTCTTTGTATGTGCACTCTGACACCATTTTCTCTGTGGTCTTCTGCACGTCTACCAGTCTGCTGACTACAGCATGTATACATACATAGTGTGGCTTTCCTTCAACTCTCGCTTCCGTTTTAATCTGTAACAGACCTTTCAGTTCTCATGTTCACTGTTTCTGAGCAGAAAGCGTCTCACTTTCTCTTTTGACAGTCTGTCTCTCAGCGGACGACACCGACGTCCTTTAGAGCAAAGAGATAAAAGTCAGATGTGACTTTGAGACGGCGCTCTAGTTCTGTGGAGACCATTGATTTCTGTATTATCTATAATAAACTCTTGAAAGACAACTTGGTTCTCTATCTGAATTTTCAGATCTCCACCACTTAGACTACTCAGTCCAGCACTCGGCATGATGGGAAACATTTTAGCCCGAAGCCTCTGTAATCAAAACAAAATGACATTTTACGCTGATGATGTTTAGTTCTATGTTTGTAATCCGGATGTATGTCTTTTACTTGTGTAGCCCAATAACACAATATTCCTCAGAGGGCTTTACAATCTGCACAGCAGATGACATCCTCTGTCCTTGGACCTTTGCATCGGAACAGGAACAAAGAAGAGGAAGACACCTCATTGAGATCAACAGAAGATATATGCTCCATATGTCGGAGTCGTGACTTACAGTCACAGACTGGATGGCCTTTTGGTTCTTTGCTCCGGTTACTTTCATGTTGTTTTCATGCTGTGGTTGATTATAAGATATGAAAGTAAGCCTTCTTACCACTTTGAGTGATGTTTTTAATTTACGCTATTTATATTTAAGTCTGTTTTACACCTCCGGTGGTTGCAGCTAAAAGAGTAACACTACAGTAGTCACAAGGGGGTGAAAAAAACCCATTCCATTCTACAAGAAAGCATCTAAGCAACACTTTAATAAAACAGAATACTTTATAGTCAGGAAGGGAGAGTTCATGAATACTAATTAAAGTGATATTTGCACAAAAACACATGAAGACTGTATCTCACCTCTGATTGGTCCCAGCGAGGCGTCTTTAGCCAATGAGGTGAGGTCACTGCCGGAGTAGCCCTCTGTCATTCTAAACGAATCAGAAACAGACACAAAGTTCAGGTGGGTTCTATTTGCTGCTTCACTGTCAACCAATAAAGCACTCTTTAATGAAGCTTCACTGATCACTTTGCAGATAGAACTTGTATTATATAAAGAATATTTTTAGAGTTTTCATAAATACAACCATCATTATGGAAGGCTCGTCATCATTGTTAGTTATTTGATTAACGATATCAATAGAAATACCTGCAGTGGATAGCCTGGATATACTTTACTCTACTCTGTATACACTGAACATCTTCTGTGAAATAATACATGAAGAGTCCACCTGGCCAGCTGGCTCAGCTCTCTGTGTGTCAGCGGGTTGTTGTGTTTCCCCAACAGATTCTTCAGCAGCTTGAAGCGAGTCTGAAAACAGAAGCAGCTTCTCATCAGTCAGAAGAACCTGGAACATTCAGACGTCCGCCATGTTCACCTGAAGGCTGACCTCACCTCCTCGACTGGCAGAGCGACGTACACACGTTTAGAAAAACGCCTGCAAATAAAGAAACACACAAAGGTGAGTGTGGCTGCTGTGTACTAATACTTTGTGTAGGAGATACTGCTGTGTACTAATACTTGTGTAGAAGATACTGGTGTATAGAGTGTACTAAAACTTCAAATCCAGTAACATTAGTGGAGACCTTTCAATCAGTCTGATAGCACAACATCTCTTCTGCTTTAGGAAAACAGAAACTGCATGTTTGATGGTTTCTTAGAATGTTTTGTACGGTTATATTATATATATATATATATATATATATATATATATATATATATATATATATATATATATATATATATATATATATATATATATATAATAAATAAATATAATATCTGTGAGAGTCAGAGTGAAGCTTTGTTCAACCAACAGCAGCACTGGAGAGTTCTGCTTCACATGAAAAACATCACTGAAGGAAACACTAAGTGACCGTAGAAGACGCAAAACTACCACTGAGAACAAGGAGTGTCTCCTAATGTGACCATAGAGGAGGAGACTCTATAAAAGTGGTAATTTGAACATCAACAGTTCTCTGAGAACTTTGCAGCCCCTGCAGAAGAAGATCATGGGGTATGATGGAAAGCTCCAGAACAGCTACTCAATCAGACCTGAGAACAGCCTCGTCCAGCTCCTGAGGCCTGTTGGTGGCTCCCATCACCAAAACCCGGTGGTCACCTCCTGACTGGACCTGGACAAAGTGTTTATACATCAACGTTTATGTGTATGTGTGTGTATACATATATATACACACACACACACACACACACACACACACACACACACACACACAGTTTATTACCCCATCAAACTCTATGAGGAATTCGGTCTTGAGGCGTCGGCTGGCGTCATGCTCACCCTCCCTCCGTTCACACAGCAGACTGTCCACTTCATCTGCACACAATCAACAACATCATCATTACCATCATCATTGTGGTGAACGTCTCTCAATGTCCCACGAGCCTGGACAGACTCACAGTGGACACAAACAGAACCGTGGGGGGGGGGTGTCAACGTTGACGTTGAGAGACACATCCATAAGGGAATAAACAACTTAAAGAAACTGATATTATTTATATATTTTGTGTGTGTATATATAGATGTGTGTGTATATATATATATAATCTACCTCATTTGTAAGCCATTCACACATTGACTCTTTGAACTGTTAATACATTTAGTTTGTTCTGTAGTTCATGTCATGTGACTGACTCACTACATATTTAGTGTCTTTATACGTTAATCATGCAGGCTTTAAGTTTTCCAAATAGTTTTATAAATAATACGAATAGTTAAATTCATTATAACCAACTCTAAATTATTAAGGTTATTCTAAATGAATTGTGTAATTAGTCCAATAAATATTTCATTCATGAAGAACTTGATTATTTTATTTGTGTATGAAATAAAATGTCACTGTTCACCATGACAAGAACGCAGTAGCAAATTAAGATTTAATTGATTAATATGTATTTTGAAGTTTTCCCCATTTTTCCAATATTGGGTGAAGTCCTAAATTCTGTTACTTACACTAATGGTGTCTTATAGCGTTCATTCTTTTTATACTAATTCATGGGTTTATGATTCATAATTGAGTTATTAATAACCATTAAATACTTTGATGTTAATTCATTATTACTTAATAAATCTGCTACAAGCAATAACGCTACATCATTAACATTTAATCTCCTGGATGGAAGTCAGTGAAGCTAATGTGATCCACCTCTTCATAACTCATTATCTTCATAACTCCATGTATTATCTTCATAACTCATTATCTTCACAACTCCATGTATTATCTTCCAACACCAGAGACTCAAGGACGGGTCACAGTCTGAGACCCACTGATGTAGAACTAGAGTTACCGATGAAGATGACGGAGGGCTGAAGCTCTCTGGCCACAGAGAACAGAGCTCGAACCAGCTTCTCACCTTCACCCACCTGAAGAGACAGAAAACCCTCGCTGCTTATGATCCGTCACCACTCGTGTGTTCACGATACGAGCTGCGCTGCTACTTACATATTTGGAGGTTAAGCTGGCGGCGCTGATGTTGAAGAAGGTGGCGTTGGACTCGGCGGCCACAGCTTTAGCCTGTAGTGGAGAAGAAGCTTTAAAAAAGGTAGAGAAAACTCAAAATCCTGCTTATGTAGCTTCATATGTGTCAGTTATGTCAACAATATATATTTCCTGGTTCAGATGCTGGATTTAATGCCTCGTTCACTTCATGTCGGATGGATGAAAAATAAGAGAATGTTTCCGACTCGTGAATGTTGGTGAAGGCTGTGTGACGATTGAGATACGGTGACAATAGAACTCTATTTAAGTTGGGTTTAAATACACTCAACAGAAGACTTTTCATATCTTTAAGTGTGAAGTCAGATCGATCGTTTCACAGTCGTTGATACGATTTGGATGTTGACGTGAATGCTGTTTAGAAGTTTAGAACTTCGATGTGACATTGAACACAGCACAAGCTCAGTTTGGTCGTCTCCTATGAGGTGTGGTTGACGGTTAGTGTGAGTTGTTGAAGATCAGAGTCAGGACTGATTCTCACATTGTATTTTGTCTGTTGTATGTCATCATTCATCAAACTAAATTAGTACCAACAGAAATTAGCAGATGAGAAGTAAAACAGTTCTTGAAATCAAACCCAGGCCATAAATCTTCTTTTTCTCCTCAGACTCACCAGCATCGTCTTCCCGTTGCCGGGCGGACCGAACAAAAGAAGTCCTCTGGCTGGAGCACGCAGCCCTGTAAACAACTAGAGAAGAAGAAGAAAAACAACAACTTCCAACCAGAGACTCCAAGCTTCAGTTAATCAGACTGTTGAGTTGCTAAAAGAAAGAAAGAAAGTCTGAAAACAGAATCAAGTCAGTAAACTGAATAAAACCCGTGATGCTTCATTTCCCTGTGGGTTCTTGAACTCACCTCCGGTCTCAGCGCCGGCAGGATGACAATCTCCTGCAGCGCCTGCTTCGCCAAATCCTGACCGGCAACTTCCTCAAACCTCACCGACGACCCGCTGAAACACAAACGATCAACGCAACCGGTAAACTGATCCAGAGACACGATCAATACCAACAACCAATCACAGCATGTTTGTTTATTGATTTTCCAGTTTTGCACATCACAATCAATGTATAGACCTCCTGTCAGAATAAAGCATGCAGTATGTTATTCTCCTACATTGTGTGGCAGTACTTTCACCCTTTTGGTAGTTTACTTTTGAAAAGTTATAGAATCATACAGAAGCAGAAAAAGTGTTCTGAGCTCAACTCTGGAACTTTACCGTTTCAGAGGAAGTTACAAATCCCTCTATCCAACATTTTAAAGAAGATTAACTTAATAAACAGATTAAGACATTTGTGTTGGATATTCATTTTATGACCTCTACTTTTCCAGATCTACGTGCACTGAGACGCAAAGAGCACAAAGAGATGCAGAAAGAGCACAAATAGACGACAAAGAGACAAAGAGTTCATTCATCCAATTAGGGATAACGGTCGTGACCTCCATGTTTCAGGGTTTTATAGTCAGGAGAGAATTTGATCCGATTGGCTCGGTAACCGGAAAAAAAACAACTTAAGATGTTTCCAGAGAACAGGAACGTTTCCCTTGAAACATTCTTCGGGCGCAAAGGGCAGGGAGTGATGAGCCCACGTTAGATACGTATGACATCATATCATCAGCATATTGGCAAAATGACATGTTCAACCTCAACACCCTCTATTACAATCTATTGCGTCTCTCACCTGTCCACGATCTCGTTAAGGATGAGGCCAGCGAGCTTCCCGTCGACGTTCTTCAGGTTCTTTGCGTCTTCCTTCTTCAGCAGCGTCAACGTTGGGGAACTGACTTTACCGCTGCGATGACTCGTTCTACCCTGCAGGAGGATATATATACATCAAATCCTCTAACACAGACGGACCTGGAGGGTAATATCTGAACTACACACCTTACTGTTACTGTGGGTGGGTGGGCGCTGTGAGCTGAGGTTTGAGGAGCGATGGCGGGCTGATGAGGAAGACGAGGAGGAGGAAGAACAGGACGTCTTTGGGAGGTGTTTTGGTCGACTGGATGGTGCTGGGTTAACAGCGTCTCTGTTTCTGGAGACAGTGCCACCTGCTGACCACACAGACAGTAAAACAAACACTAACCTGAGTGAACATTTTCACAAACATCAATGTAGCACTGATGCAAAAAAACATTGGGAAAGAAATCACATTTTTAACGTGTTACTGTGGACAGGCTGCATGTTGTGGCCCCTGAAGCAGGACGTACCTGACTGCAGGTGGGCAGCATGGTAGGCAGGGTTAGCACCGTCAGTGGAAATGTATGTCTGAGCCCCAGACTCTGAAAGAACCGCGACTAAAATAAGAAGAAAAGTAGACAAAAAGAGCCAAGTAAAGATTCCACTGACAGGATTACCATCAAAAACAACCACAAAGAGACACGAAACAACTACAAGAGATGCAAAATTAACACAAAACGACCAAAAAAAGATGTAAGATGACCACAAAGATACACAACACGACGACAGGGAAATTTAAAACCACCACAACGAGACACAATACGACCACAAAGAGACACAGTGTAGCATCAGTGTAGCCTACCTAGAGACTGCAGTCGGCCCTTAGCCATGATCAGGTTAGCGGCCATCTTGATCTGCAGCCGCCTGCCGCGCTCATATTTCTCTCCTGGGAAAGAGACAGAAAACACTTCAATTAAAGTTCTATACGTGTATCATAATCAGTGTGAAGTTAGTTCTATATGTGCATCATAATCAGTGTGAAATTAGTTCTGTATGTGTATCATATATAAACAGTGTGAAGTTAGTTCTATATGTGTATAATATATAAACAGTGTGAAGTTAGTTCTATATATATATATATATATGTATCATATATAAACAGTGTGAAGTTATTTCTATGTGTGTATCATATATAAACAGTGTGAAGTTATTTCTATGTGTGTATCATATATAAACAGTGTGAAGTTAGTTCTATGTGTGTATCATATATAAACAGTGTGAAGTTAGTTCTATATGTGTATCATATATAAACAGTGTGAAGTTAGTTCTATGTGTGTATCATATATAAACAGTGTGAAGTTAGTTCTATGTGTCTCATATATAAACAGTGTGAAGTTAGTTCTATATGTGTGTCATATATAAACAGTGTGAAGTTAGTTCTATATGTGTATCATATATAAACAGTGTGAAGTTATTTCTATGTGTGTATCATATATAATCAGTGTGAAGTTAGCTCTATATGTGTATCATATATAAACAGTGTGAAGTTAGTTCTATGTGTGTATCATATATAAACAGTGTGAAGTTAGTTCTATATGTGTCACATTTATAAACAGTGTGAAGTTAGTTCTATATGTGTCTCATATATAAACAGTGTGAAGTTAGTTCTATATGTGTCTCATATATAAACAGTGTGAAGTTAGTTCTATATGTGTATCATATATAAACAGTGTGAAGTTAGTTCTATATGTGTATCATATATAAACAGTGTGAAGTTAGTTCTATATGTGTATCACATATAAACAGTGTGAAGTTAGTTCTATATGTGTATCATATATAAACAGTGTGAAGTTAGTTCTATATGTGTATCATATATAAACAGTGTGAAGTTAGTTCTATATGTGTATCATATATAAACAGTGTGAAGTTAGTTCTATATGTGTATCATATATAAACAGTGTGAAGTTAGTTCTATATGTGTATCACATATAAACAGTGTGAAGTTAGTTCTATATGTGTCTCATATATAAACAGTGTGTGTAGACGTGTGAAGTTAGTTCTATGTGTGTATAGATAGTGTTGGTCTTTGAACTCACCGCCTCCTCTCATCTGGATGGCGATGCCTTGCTCCAGCTCACTGATCCCTCGTCGGTACCAGCCCACCGCCTGCTGCTTGTCACCTGACAACATAAATCAGCCAATAAAAATCAGCATGCACTCAGACATCACTCATCTCAGAGCACAAATGTAAAACACACACTTACTGATCCTTATTGGTTCCTACAAACCACAGAAGCACCAAAGAGAACCGTGGGAGGCTTTATGGGTTAAAGACAAAGTCTGCAGCCAGTTAGCTTAGCATAATTTATTATTATTATTATTATTATTAATAATAATAATAATAAGTAAAATAATGAATAAAACACCAGCAACTTGGTGATAAGGAATTACAATTCAAGTGTAAAACTTTATGATGCAGCATCAAATTAAATTAAAATCAAATTATATAACGTATGAAGTGGATCAGGACTATTGATCCGATGGATCCTGATTCACAGTCAACTGACCTTCTGCTCCTCCAAATACATATCCTCCAGTCACAATAAACACAATATCAGATATTAATGATATATGATACTAATATCAGTAGAGTATTGACCCTATAATAACACTAATTGGGCTCCATCTGATCCTGCAGGAGGATCTCCTGAGTCTGAAGCCTTTTGAGTTCTGGACTCACTCAGATTCACTGTGAACAATTAAACTATAAACAGATTAATCTATAGAGTCAATAACTAGTGTCCAATCTGGAGAATGCTCCCACTGACCGACGATCGATGAGCGGTAACAGAAAGAGTCCCGATGGAGTCCGTGTCCTGATTCTGAACTAAGAGACTGTCAAGTCAAGTTTTCTACTATTTTTGGGGGGTAAATAAAAAATAAATGTAAAAGATTATTTGTTTAGTGATGTATTTTTTATTTTTTTAGTGATTTATTCTTTTTTTTGTTTTTATTTTTAGTGATTTGTTATTTATTTTTAGTGATTTGTTATTATTTTTTGTGATTTATTATTATTATTAATTTTTAGTGATGTATTTTTATTTTTTGTTTTTATTTTTTTGTGATTCATTATTTATTTTTGTTTTTATTTCATCTTTCAGTGATGTATTTTTATTTTTTGTTTTTATTTTTAGTGATTTATTATTTATTATTGTTCTGGAGGAAATGGGCTCCACAGTGTCCTGGTCCCGTGAAGTCAGGCTTCTCTTCCAGACGTTCTCACGCCAAACATCGGGTACCTTGCTCGTCCTCATCGATCCTCAGCGCCGCAGAGATGAACTCGAAGGCCCGCCCGTGGTGGCTCCTGACCGTGTCGCCTCGCTCCGGGGTCCCGCTGCTGTCTCCTCCACCCGGCTCTTCCGCGGCTCGGGGCTCGGTTCTGACAGCGGCCGTGGTGAGTCTCCACAGCCGGCAGAGGAGCGACCGGAGCAGGGACAGCACGGCCAGCAGCAGCGGGTGTGACACGGACCACCGCATGCCCGGCTTCCTGGAGCCGTCACCGGCAGAGACTCTGTGCTCCGGACCCGCGGGGCTTCCAGTCTGCCAGCTGCTCCTCCAGAGACTCAGCCGCGTCCATATCACTGCATACCGGTCCGGTCCGGTCCAGAGAGCAAAGCGTCGGTTCAGATTGACGCGCTGCTGCCTTCATCAACCGCTTCTTCTGCTGCTTCTTCTTCTTCTGTTGCGTTTAAAAGCAGCACAGCGCTGGTAGCGCCCCCTGCTGCACCGGATGACTCACCGCAGTGAAAACATTATAATGTATTAAATACATATATTATTCATTATATATATTATATCATTATATATTTATTGAATATAAAATTATGTTATTTAATATATATTTAATTATAATAATTAAATGAATACATATTTGATATAATGTATTTATCATATGTATAATATATAATGTAATATATTGTAATATATATAATGTAATGTATTGTAATATATACATAATGTAATATATTAAATGTCCCGCCGTTGTTCCATGAAGCCAAGTGAACATTACATATTCATAAAGTATAATAGACAATACTTTATTAATCCCAGCAGTGAATTGTACCTTAATAATGTGTAAAATATACTACTTAATAATACTTATCAACAATAGTTTAAATACAATACATATAATCTAATATATAAAGTACTGCAGAAGGTAAAATAGAACATATATAAAATGTAACATACAAGATGAATACACTGACGTAAACAGGAAGTAGAGACGTGACAGACAGCACCATGTGATCTTGTGACGTTATCCGCGGATCACGTGGTGTGTCGGTCAGCTGATTAACCGTCTTCCGGGTTGTCGGTTTACTTTGTGAGCTTCTTCTTCTCTGTTTATTGCGACTGAACTCGAGGTAAACTCTACATATATCTCTCTATATATAACTTATATATCTCTATATGTAACTCTATACGTATATCTCTATGTAGAACTCTCTATATCTCTATGTAGAACTCTCTGTATCTCTATGTAGAACTCTATATATCTCTATGTAGAACTCTCTATATCTCTATGTAGAACTCTATATATCTCTATGTAGAACTATATATATCTCTATGTATAACTCTATATCTCTATGTAGAACTCTATATATCTCTATGTATAACTCTATATCTCTATGTAGAACTCTATATATCTCTATGTATAACTCTATATCTCTATGTAGAACTCTATATATCTCTATGTAGAACTCTCTATATCTCTATGTAGAACTCTATATATCTCTACGTGTAACTATATATATCTCTATCTATAACTCTATATCTCTATGTAGAACTCTATATATCTCTATGTAGAACTCTATATATCTCTATGTATAACTATATATATCTCTATCTATAACTCTCTATATCTCTATGTAGAACTCTATATATCTTTATGTATAACTATATATATATCTCTATGTAGAACTCTATATATCTCTATGTATAACTATATATATCTCTATCTATAACTCTCTATATCTCTATGTATAACTATATATCTCTATGTATAACTATATATATCTCTATGTATAACTATATATATCTCTATCTATAACTCTCTATATCTCTATGTATAACTCTATATATCTCTATGTATAACTATATATATCTCTATGTAGAACTCTCTATATCTCTATGTATAACTATATATATATATATATATATATATGTGTATAACTATATATATATCTATGTATAACTATATATATATCTATGTATAACTATATATACCTCTATGTATAACTATATATATATATATGTTGAACTCTATATCTCTATATATATAACTCTATGTAGAACTATATATATCTCTATGTAGAACTATATATCTCTATGTAGAACTATATATATCTCTATGTATAACTATATATATCTCTATGTATAACTATATATTTCTCTATGTATAACTATATATATCTCTATGTATAACTCTGTATATCTCTATGTGTAACTCTATATATCTCTACATGTAACTCCATATATAACTCTATATATCTCTATCTATAACTCTATATCGCTATCTATAACTCTCTATATCGCTATGTATAACTCTATATATCTCTATATATAACTATATATATATATATCTATGTATAACTATATAAATCTCTATATGTAACTATATATATCTCTATGTATAACTCTATATATCTCTACATATAACTCTATATCTCTATGTATAACTATATATATCTTTATGTATAACTCTATATATCTCCATGTATAACTATATATATATATATCTATGTATAACTATATATATATGTATAACTCTTTATATCTCTATATATCTGTATAACTATATATATCTATATGTATAACTATATATATATATATATATATGTATAGTTATACATAGAGATATATATAGTTATACAGTTGTGTATATATATATATATATATATATATATATATGTATTTATTTCTCTTTGTGCCTCTGAGGATCTTAAATATTATCATCAACATGAACTTACATGTACTTACATGTAAGTACATGTAAGTACATGTACTTACATGTACTTGGCGTTTGTTTAAGTCAGAGATACTTTTTACTTCTTTGAATACTTCTGTATACTTTAATGTATAACAGTACACAGTGTATTACCTCATTAATAGTTGATTGTTGATCATATATTCTGTGTCTTTAAAGAATCTGTCAGATAGATGTAGAGTAACACATGTTGTGGACATAAACACACTTATGAGGTACTTGTACTTCACTTGTATATTTCTGCTCCAGTTTAGACACAAAATACATCAGCTGGTAAATGATGAAGCATCTTTATGGATTTAAACTACTAGCTAAATACGTGTATATCGTATAAAACACAAGTGAAGCTTTGAGTATTTCTACTTTAAGGATGTGAATACTTGAGGTACTGCTGATAACAGACGTGTTATTACACTAACAGGGTTAAGTAGTACTACTAATAATAATAATACTTTAGCTTATTACAGTTTAACAGGTTTCTGCTCATCGACCTGAACTCAATGTAACGATAATTAAACCTTTAAATCATCGTCTGCTGTTACTCTTTAGTACAAGTACATGTACCTTTATATGTATATATATATATATACATGTGTATATATATATACATATTTATTCATACCTTTATGTCGCTGCTGGACAGAAACATTTAAATAGATGAAACAAAAACTACATTCATTCAAAACTTGAGCTGCAACAAACAGTTGAAACAGAATTTTATTTCAGTTTCAACTGTTTTAACAAGAAGTCATGTTTTAATTAAAAGCGTTAAACTTGACCTGTTTACTTTCTCATGTTGTGATTGTGATGTTTTCGTGTGAACGTTCTGGACTGTTGGACAGAACAAGAGAAAAAAACTAAACTACGTGTCCCATGAGCCTCAGCGTTATGTTGCCGACAAATACAATAATATTAATGAAGTGAAGATTCAGTTCATGCTAACCTGCTGAAGTGAACGTGTGGAGAGCAAACAGCTGATCTGATCAGCTGACCGTCACAGGACGTCCACACAGCTGGGGGGGGGGTCTGTGCTCAGGCCTGTGGTCACATGGTCTCATGGTCACATGGACACATGGTCTGCTTGTGTTTCTGTGATTCCAGTCATGAACACCTCGGACAGCGACGAGGACTCGTACAACGAGAGGACGGCGTTGGTCCCGTCTGAGACTCCAGCAGTGCCCTCCTACAAACCAGACCCTGACCTCGACCCCCCCGCCGACACCCCATCCAAAAGGGTAACGGAATCAAGAATAAAGCCCATAATAGTCTTATTGTTGTTGATGTATTTCCTGCTGAATGTCCCTCTGGTGGTCAGTCTGGGGTCAGCAGGAGGGCGGGTCCGGCTGCCGTGGATGGCGGCGGCGGCGGCGGCTCGGACCAGGAGGTCGACGCAGACGATGAAGAGCTGACTCTGAAGTACGGAGCCAAACACGTCATCATGCTCTTCGTCCCCGTCACCCTCTGCATGGTGGTGGTGGTCGCCACCATCAAGTCGGTCAGCTTCTACACGGAGAAGACCGACCAGCAGCTGTAGGTCCGCACGTCTTCGGTACGCCACGTGTACGACTCCTCTGCCCTTGGCTAAACTCCCGCTTTTTGTCCCCCCCCCCCCCCCCCCCCCCCCCGCAGGATCTACACGCCGTTCACGGAGAACACCGCGTCCGTCGGCCGTCGGCTCCTCAACTCCGTCCTCAACACCATCATCATGATCAGCGTCATCGTGGTCATGACCATCTTCCTGGTCGTCCTCTACAAGTATCGCTGCTACAAGGTCAGAAACCAAAGCGTCTCAAAAAGAACTCTTTAAAGCCGCGGTTTAAACACCACCAGATCCAGCAGAGAGCAGGAGAAGCCGTGCATGGTGGGAGTGTTGGGGCGTCCTCTCTGGATCTGGTGGTCATGTTGCATAAAGTCTGATCATAACCTGCTGCTGATTTGGTGTTTTGTGTCGATCAGTTCATCCACGGTTGGCTCATCCTGTCCTCCCTCATGCTGCTCTTCTGGTTCAGCTTCATGTATCTGGGGTGAGTCCTGCAGGTCAACCAGTTTTAAGCTTTCAAAGAGGTTCTCAAAGGTTTTTTGCACATTGAGGAACCATGTTTAAACAGTTCAGGTGCATCATCGTGGTCTTCCTCCGATTCCCAGCGAAGTGTTCAAGACGTACAACCTGGCGGTGGACTACCCGACGGTCGGCGTGATCATCTGGAACTTCGGGGCTGTGGGGATGATCTGCATCCACTGGAAGGGCCCCCTCCAGCTGCAGCAGGCCTACCTGATCCTCATCAGCGCCCTCATGGCCCTCGTCTTCATCAAGTACCTGCCCGAGTGGTCGGCCTGGGTCATCCTGGGAGCCATCTCCGTCTACGGTGAGGAGCGGTTGATGAACACAGAGAACTGAATGTTCACACTGTCATTTCGTTGATACCTCAGTCTCCCATCATGCATTGCTCTGGTTGTTATTGTTGTTGCAGACCTGGTGGCCGTCCTGTCCCCTAAAGGTCCTCTCAGGATGTTGGTGGAGACGGCTCAGGAACGCAACGAGCCCATCTTCCCCGCCCTCATCTACTCCTGTGAGTCCACTTTAAAGAAGAAGAAGAAGAAGAAGTGAACACAAACGTACACATTGATTTCATAATAACAGGAAGTTCCGTGATGAGTCTCTTACCTGTTGATTTACCTGTCGGTGTTCAGCTGCCATGATGTGGACGGTGGGGATGGCGAGCCCGGCGGACGCTCAGCGCTCCGGACAGGAAACAGGTCGGACATCACAAACAATTCACTGCAAGGGATCATGGGAAATGAGCGGCCGGACACAATATCATGAACACCTGTATGATCTGATGAATCAACCTAATGGACGCTAGTTTATATATTCATGTTTTTAATTCTTAATATTTTCCTTGTAAGGATTTTCCTTAAAAAATGAGATTTGATTCATTAAGTT
The DNA here is from genome assembly GCF_023349555.1 of Cebidichthys violaceus. Lineage (NCBI taxonomy): Eukaryota > Metazoa > Chordata > Actinopteri > Perciformes > Stichaeidae > Cebidichthys > Cebidichthys violaceus. Next base: position 425,584 of record NW_027176973.1, read on the forward strand.
TAAATTATAAAAAACTAAATGAAAATGTGGAAAATACATTTTCAGTTTTAGTGAAACAAATTAAAAAGTAAATAAATGTTTAGTCACAAATAATAGAATCACTTACTGGTGAGTTTAATGGTAATTTACTTTAATTGAATTAACCACTTTACCAAAAGTAATAACATCAACATCATCATAGAACAATTGCTCTTTAAATGCCAAATTAATTAATAAAGTAAATAAGCTGTAAAATGACTTACTTTATTAGATGCATATAAGAAAAGGTGAAATAAATAATCAATAATAAAGTAAATTAAATTAATCAATTAGTTTCTTTTGTTGCCATTTTGTTTTTCAGACGAGGAGGCGGAGCAGAGCAGCAGGGGGGCGGAGCCTGAGAACCGACAGTCCCGGTCGTTTCCAGAAGACGACCTGGAGGAAGACCGTGAGTTTAAATCAGCTGACTGTGTAGTTTAAGGTTTAATACCAGAGTAGGAAAACACAGCGTCTGTAGGAGGTGGAAGGTGCGTTAAGTATCCGTAGGAGACTAAAGGTGCGTTCAATGTCTGTAGGAGGAGTGAAGCTCGGTCTTGGTGACTTCATCTTCTACAGCGTTCTGGTTGGAAAAGCTGCAGCGACGGGTGGAGACTGGAACACAACGCTAGCCTGCTTCGTCGCTATTCTTATCGTAAGTTGTAGTTTCAGACAACAGAGTATATCAAACTTCCTCCATGTTGCCATGTTGATGTAATCTAATGTGTACCTGTGATTCTTCTTCTTCTTCTGTGGTCTGAGCGAGGGCTCCTCCTTCCTCTTTGTGTCCTTTTGTCACAAAGAGGTGTGATGACTTTTATCACATCTGTAACACACCTTTAACACATCTGTAACATACCTCTAACACACCTCAAACACACCTCAAACACACCTGTGACACACCTGTGACACACCTCTAACACACCTCAAACACACCTGTGACACACCTGTGACACACCTGTGACACACCTCTAACACACCTCAAACACACCTGTGACACACCTGTGACACACCTCTAACACACCTCAAACACACCTGTGACACACCTCTAACACACCTCAAACACACCTGTGACACACCTCTAACACACCTCTAACACACCTGTGACACACCTCAAACACACCTGTGACACACCTCTAACACACCTGTGACACACCTCTAACACACCTCAAACACACCTGTGACACACCTCTAACACACCTGTGACACACCTCAAACACACCTCTAACACACCTGTGACACACCTCTAACACACCTGTGACACACCTCAAACACACCTGTGACACACCTCTAACACACCTCAAACACACCTGTGACACACCTCAAACACACCTGTGACACACCTCCAACACACCTGTGACACAACTGTGACACCCCTGTGACACACCTGTGACACCCCTGTGACACACCTCTAACACACCTGTGACACACCTCTAACACACCTCAAACACACCTGTGACACACCTCTAACACACCTGTGACACACCTGTGACACACCTCAAACACACCTGTGACACACCTCAAACACCCCTGTGACACACCTGTGCTCTCAGGGTCTGTGCCTGACTCTGCTGCTGTTGGCCATCTTTAAGAAGGCTCTGCCGGCGTTGCCCATCTCCATCACCTTCGGCCTGGTCTTCTACTTTTCCACTGACTTCCTGGTTCAGCCCTTCATGGACAACCTGGCTGCTCACCAGTTTTACATCTGAGAGGAAGCCCCGCACACCTCACCTGACGCCGCCTCCTTGTCTTTATCGTCATCGTCGTTATCTTATCAGAGACTACTTCCTGCGGCCATCTTTAAAAGTCTGTTTTGGGGGAACTCACAGGAAATGATGTCATGCAGACAGAGTGGTGGCAGCAGGTCACCTGCTCAGGTGTGTTTCAGATCTGTGACGGCTGCGTGTGATAGGCCGACGCTCCCATCAGTCAATTTACAACCTGTAAAGATTCTCTTGTTACTGTCTCTGCCCTGATTGGTTCTCACAGCCTGCTGTAACGTCATGTGACACGTGATGCAAGTTGTTCTTCAACACTAAACCAGCTGATTGTGATTCGTTGGTCTGGGAGCTGATTCATAGAATTAGCATTTAATCAATAATTTGTAATAATCCCGTCCGGACGCGATCATTCTTCTTCTGGTACAATGAAACAAACCTGCAGAAGAAATAATCCACAAACCCATTAAGATGAAGTGGATTCTGCACTTTTTTTATAAATCCAACAGCAAAACTTTAATATTTCTTATAAGTGGATAAACTACTACGGGGCTATTTATTCCAGTGTTCTTTCAATCTGAGAGCATCATTTATGGATTTCACTTCAGTTTTTGTAACGTTCTGCCTCTAAACTCTCACAGCTCCTCAAACTGTTTTGCCTGCACTCAGATCTTTTGTTGCTTGCTCTCAGATTTCAGTCTGCACTTGGGATTTATTTTGAATAAAAAGACAGTTACATGTAAACCAGCCCGTTCTTCTTTTTATATAAATATAAGAGCTACACCGGCCTCCTGTTGGTGTGCCAGAGGGGATCGACCAGCGGCGTCAGTCAGTGAAGCGAGCTACAGCTAACGTCAGAGGCTCAGATAGCCGCTACGTATGCTAGTTAGCATCTGTTTATGGAGCCAGTCAATGCAAGAAAAGGGGCGGGGTTTAGAGGGAGAGCAAGCAGGGAGGGCAAGCAAGAGGGCGGGGTTTAGAGGGAGGGCGTTAGAGCGTTATCTGCTCTCAGACTGAAAAAACATCAAAACAAAAAGCTCCAAAGGTTAGATGTTGTATTTCTATTGTTTGGAAACTTTTCTTATTTGAAGAAATAAAAACAATGTATGTTATATATAAACAAGTTTATATATGTTTCAGTTTTTATGTCACTACTTTGATCTGTAAAATGATCCAGGGTCAGAGCAACGATCAGTACATAACTGATTGATAATCAGTTATTTAAGTGAAGACATCAAACACTCCGTGGCTCCAGGTTTAGATGCTTTTCTTTTTCATAAAATATCAACGTCGGGTTGTTGTTATTATAACATTTTAAACTATTTTCTGGTATTTTATAGACCAAAGTTTGGTTGGTAAAATGATCATCAGATTAATTAATAAACATGCATAAAGGTAAATACATGAGGTTTAACGGGGATCAGCTGTGGTTCAGTGAAGGACAGAACGTACGACGATGATGAACAATGAGACAGTTTGATCAGTGACAGCTTCTCTTCTCCTGAACCACAGACGAAGCCTCTGAGAGTAACGAGGCCTTTAGATGAATAGTTACACTGAATGTAGAAGAAAGGAACTCAGAATAATAATAATGTTTTTTCTGGTCTAGGACCCACATGGACCTCATACAGACTCTGAACCACTGAGACCTTCACAAGGGGTTTTACTTTTCTGATTCTTTACAACCTGGACCTACAACAAACAGTCACAACTGGTCAATGAAAACAAAAAAAACTGTTTTCAAAAATTCAAAAAATACAATTAAATAAAATCTGAAAGGTGCGATGATATGAATCTCCTCAATAAGACCTTCACAAGTCACATGATCTGTCACATGATCTAACGGAGCACCGCCACACCCACAGAAGACGACTGTTCAGCTCTTTGATTGGTGCACTAACGTCTCGATCATGTGACTATCTTAATTATAAATATGTAATTATCTTAAATGAGGAAGAGAAGGAGGACTGATGAAGAAGAAGGTTTCACTAATATCAGATATCAATGTTTGATCTACTCAACATCATTATATATTTAAAGCACTCTGCTCTCATCCAACAGCTGCTTTTCTGAAGATTTTAACTAAATAACAAATGTTCTTTTCTGACATTTTAAAATAACTTTTTTCTTTAAATATTACAACATTTCCTCCCAAATCTTTCTATTACTTTTTCTTGTAATATCTGGGCTTTATTACTCAAACTCTCTGCGGTGATATCTTAATTATTCGGATGTTAACAGAACAAAATATGATGAAGTTGTTTGAAACATCTTCTTTTCGTCTCGTTCAAAGATTAAACAGAATCAGATTCTTCACTTGTTTCTGATTCTGGTAGAATTTAATTGTATTACAAAATATTGTTTTATTTCATCACTGTGCAATAAAGTGAAGAAATAAAAATAATTCTATCAAATTTTTACACTCTTTCAGCTCGAATTTTGGTTTTACATCACATTTCCTGTCTGGTTCAGGCACAGCGGTTTTCAGAATAAAAGCTCTGACCTCTGTTGATGCCACTAGTTAACTGGCTAAGCTGGTGATGTCACTAGTTAACTGGTTAAGTTGGCACTAGTTAACTGGTTATGATGGTACTAGTTAACTGGCTACGCTGGTGTTGATGGCACTAGTTAACTGGTTATGATGGTACTAGTTAACTGGTTATGATGGTACTAGTTAACTGGTTAAGGTGGCACTAGTTAACTGGTTATGATGGTACTAGTTAACTGGCTAAGCTGGTGTTGATGTCACTAGTTAACTGGTTATGATGTCACTAGTTAACTGGTTATGATGGTACTAGTTAACTGGTTATGAAAGTACTAGTTAACTAGATATGATGGTACTAGTTAACTGGTTATGAAGGTACTAGTTAACTGGATATGATGGTACTAGTTAACTGGCTACGCTGGTGTTGATGTCACTAGTTAAGATTGTTTTGATGCCATTAGTTAACTGGTTAAAGCAGATGGTCAGTGTCAGTAAACAGTCACAAACCAGTAGTACTTCAACATTTTGTTGCCGTCTGAATGAAAATATGACTCAAAATAATTTATTTTTCATAAATTTCTGATTCTATTTTAATAAATAATTCATGAAAAAGAGCAGCTCCTCTTTCACGTCAACATGTTTATTCTGGTTAATAAAAAAACAACAACAGTGTAGTTTCTACTGAATGAAATGACTTCACAGTTTAATTCCTCTCTTCAAACTGGGATTTGTTCTTCAGCAGGAACGCTGCCAGGTACTCGATGGGGTTCGGAGGTCTGGAGGACAGAAAGGAAACTCTTTATTCATTTAAGGGTATTTAAACACAATGACCGCTCTTTATGTATAGACCTTGGACGAGTGTGTCCCACCTGTCCTTGGCGAGCAGCGACAGACCCTGCAGCAGGATCGGGACAACGGTCTGGTCCAGGTACGCTCGGGTCGGCAGCGCCTGCAGGTCCACCTTCTGCTTCGAGATCTTCTCCGAGCCCGCCTTCTCGTTCTCCACCGTTCTCTGAGGAGCAGCAAAGCATGCTGGGAGTCTGCCTTTTCACCTCAGAGTGTGTGTGTGTGTGTGTGTGTGTGAGTGTGAGTGTGAGTGTGAGTGAGAGAGAGAGTGTGTGTGTGTGTGTGTGTGTGTGTGAGAGTGAGAGTGTGTGTGTGTGTGTGTGTGTGTGTGTGTGTGTGTGTGTGTGAGAGAGAGTGTGTGAGTGTGTGTTACCTGGATGTTCTCTGTCAGGCCGTACTCTGCGTGAGGGTTTTCAGACACCTGCAGGAGAACTCATGTTTATTCATCATCACCAATCAGACAAAAGTACTTTTACTCAAGTACTGTTTGAACATACTTGTACTTCTACTACTTTCTACTTCTCCTCCACTACGTCTCACAGTAAATATTGTACTTTTTACTTCATTTATCTGACAGCTTTAGTTACTTTACAGATTGAGATAATTAATAACTAATAAATGATGTCATATTACAGATTATATAAAGTCATTCAAATGAGCTCCAGCTTTAAAGTGATGAACACATTAATGCAGTAATATAATATATATTATATAATGAGTACTGTTACTTTTGGTACTTTGAGTATATTCCAATAATGATACTTTTGTACTTTTACTTGAGTAAATTATTGAGTACTTCTTCATGTTTTATGTTTATCATCAGCAGTAACTTTAAACACAGCCAGGAGCTCCTGCTAGGCTAACAGTTCCCCCTGCTAACAGTCTTTGTGCTAAGCTAGGCTAACAGTTCCCCCTGCTAAGTCTTTGTGCTAAGCTAGGCTAACAGTTCCCCCTGCTAACAGTCTTTGTGCTAAGCTAGGCTAACAGTTCCCCCTGCTAACAGTCTTTGTGCTAAGCTAGGCTAACAGTTCCCCTTGCTACCAGTCTTTGTGCTAAGCTAGGCTAACAGTTTCCCCCTGCTAACAGTCTTTGTGCTAAGCTAGGTTAACAGTTCCTCCCTGCTTCCTGTCTTTGTGCTAAGCTAGGCTAATCACGTCCTGACCTCAGTCGGTACAGGACTCCGAGATTTAACATCTGACTGTGTGGTACTGTGTGGTACTGTGTTGTCCTCTGTGGTACTGTGTTGTCCTCTGTGGGACTCTGTGAGACTCTCTGGGACTCTGTGGGACTCTCTGGGACTCTGTGGGACTATCTGGTACTCTGTGGTCCTCTTGTAACTTTGACTCTCTTGTGAACATGATATAAATGTCTCTCTTTCTTCTCTCTGTCACACCTTTTTTTGCTACACTTGGTTGATATTTCTTCCCCAAATAATAAACTTGACCTCTTCTTGACCTTTCCTTTCTTTAAAGCCTCTCACTCCCACTCACACATGCAGACCACAGGAATTCAACCTCACCTCCCTGATTACATGTTCTTGTAGCTGACTGAAGGACTTCACACATCTCAACACCTCTTCACTGTCTAGTGTTCTCCACCCATCGTAGGTCAACCAGCACTGCCAGCACCTCCACTGTGTCAACTACATTATGGGATGTTCTTCAGCTGGTGTTGCTTTGTGTGGTACTCTGTGGTAATGTGTGGTAATGTGTGGTACTGTGTACTACTGTGTAGTACTGAGTAGTACTGTGTAGTACTCACGGGAGTGTGTCCCTCCATGGACGTATCTGCGTCTGTGTGATCTGAAGGACAAAGGAGACGGTTTGGTTCCTCAGCTTTGAACCTTTTGAAGATCTTTGGTTCATGGAGAAGCGTCTCCTCCTCAGACCTCCTCTGACCTCCTCGAGATAAACACTAAAATGATTTATTCAACCAAGCATCACACGCAGACGTCCACCCTTAAACCGGCTGATATTTAAATGCAGTTCAGTACAAACAAACTTCTCAATGATGGTGTTTGATTATCTTTAAATTAAATCACCAACAGATCCTAATGTTTGAGTGACGGTCCTTTATGTCCGTCCACTCAAAAGGAAGGAATGGTTTTTTATATATATATATATATATATATATATATATATATATATATATATATATATATATATATACACACATACATACATACATACATTACATACATACACACACACACACACACACACACACACACACACACACACAGTATATATACACAGTCATATAAAGTCCTCTCCTTCATCCAGAGGTCTGGTTTACTGGTACACGTCTCACAATAAGACTATCGGAGTTCCTGACTTGTGTAAAGAGACAGATATGAAGTGTTAATAAGTGTGTTTATTACAGTTGGTGAACGTTGTGTAAAGAGACAGATATGAAGTGTTAATAAGTGTGTTTATTACAGACGTCTGAACTCATTAAAACGTTCGTTCTGTAGCTTGTCCGCATTACGAGCGGCGGTAAACTAGCTTAGCATCACATTCAGGCTCCCTGTCCGGTGAATACACGTCACTGACGGGTAGAATCCACCGCGTGTTTTAACCCGAGTCACTAAACTACGAAACAAAACCGGAAACACGAAGCAAAGAAACTAAATACGATAAAAAACCGGCAAAAACGGGATCAATGGAACAACAATAAACTCACCGTCCGCCATGTTTGTTGTGGATGTTAACGTAAGATGACTGACGTACGTCGATTCTTCTTCTGCTGCTGCTTCTTCTTTTTCCGGTTTTACGGAGGTTGTCTTCCAGCTCATTGGTGCTTTACCGCCACCTTCAGGTCCGGAGTGTGACTCAGAGAATAGACTTATAGTATTTGGCCCAAAACAAACCAAATAATAATAATAATACAAAAAATTAAAAAATTAAAAAATATATATGTATATAAATAATAATATATATATATGTATATAATTATTTTTTTTAAAAGCACTCTAACAAGTACCTTATCCCTGCATTTAAATCATAACCTATAAAAAACAACCCTGTTTTAAAAAAAATAATTTTCAGTGTTTAGTTTAGTGCACGATGGCCCGACCTTAACCTTGTCAACACTGTCTCCTCTCTCCTTGTTCCTACTTCCTAACCCTTGTAACTTTGACTCTCTTGTGAACATGATATAAATGTCTCTCTTTCTTCTCTCTGTCACACCTTTTTTTGCTACACTTGGTTGATATTTCTTCCCCAAATAATAAACTTGACCTCTTCTTGACCTTTCCTTTCTTTAAAGCCTCTCACTCCCACTCACACATGCAGACCACAGGAATTCAACCTCACCTCCCTGATTACATGTTCTTGTAGCTGACTGAAGGACTTCACACATCTCAACACCTCTTCACTGTCTAGTGTTCTCCACCCATCGTAGGTCAACCAGCACTGCCAGCACCTCCACTGTGTCAACTATATTATGGGATGTTCTTCAGCTGAGTCCTGTTGCTTTAGCTGGTGTTGCTTTTGCAGGGTGAGAATCATCGTGGCCCTGTAAACTAGCCCAGTATATTTTACCATCAGCAGGATGTTTTCAATGCTCCTCTACTCATAATGCCTGAACCACATCACTTTACCAACAACAGATGTGTTTGCTGCTCCGTACGCTGCTGTCACCAGACACAGATCTCATCACATGTATTACTCTCTTTTGTATTTTTCCTCTATTCTCCTGATATGGTCTGTCCATGTTAACCGTGAGACAGAAAGAACTCCCAGAAATGTAAATGTTCCAACCCTCTCTAAGTCTTTCCCATCCTGAGCTTCATACCGTTCTTTTCCTTTTGCCACATTTGGTTGATTTTCTTCTCCAAATAATACACTTGACCTGCTTTACTGACACTAATTTGCATATCTGTGTTTCCTTTCTTTTAATCATTTCGGACAACATCTATAAAACACAGACGAGACGGTTTAAATGACGTAAAACAATCATTTTATTGTTGAAGTGTTCTCTAACTTATCATCCTTTGGTTATTAATGTCTTTGATCATTGTGATATTGTGAACTTCATTTTCATTTTATTTATTTTAAAAAACAAACCAGTAAAGTTCAAACAGCCATCGGTACGACACACACTCACACGTAGGGAAACACCACAGTGAGTCAGGAATCAGAACCCTGAACCAGGTTTTCACATAAAGGAGTCTGGTTTGTTGTAACAAAATTCAATTTAAACCCAAAAAATGGTTTTGAAGAAGATTTTTGAGAATTGTCTCCAGTTTAAAGCCCTTAAAAGTACTAACAAGTACAAGTCCTGCATTCTAAATGTGACTGAAGTACAAAAGTATCAGCATCAAAATGAACATAAAGTACCAAAAGTAAACGAAGGTTACATTGTTGCAGTAATGTGCTCGTCACGTTTGTGTTGTTTGAGGTGAACAACTCATCATCGTCTGCGAGTGGGTTTTTTATTCTCTTGTTCTCCAGAAGCTGCAGATCGAAACAGGAGCTCAGATGTCGTCCACGGTCACAGTATGAAAGGAATGACAGCTCTTCTGGTGCGAGGGTAGTCCTCAAACCTCTGCTGGTAGTCTCTGCAAGACCAACAATCCTGTTAGACCTGATCCCTCCCACTGATGATATTAGACAACAACACTCAGACACAGACTCAGAATTTTAAAGAGATGACTTTCAAAATAAACAAGTTCACCTTTTTGTTTCAGCTGTGACGAATAACTGAACTCAAAAGAACCTGATAATTCATCTGTTTCTAGAAAACTAGACCAGTGTACTGTGATTCTGGGTTTTTTTAGCTGGCGAGCTAACGTTAGCGGATGTTCTAGTCTCACAGACCTGAACTTGTTGAGGCAGAATGAAGAGGAGAGAGGCAGTTCTTGGACCGTTTAGTCATAGTTCACAACAGATCCAAAGTGTCAGAGTTCTAACGTCTGACTTTTACACCTTAGTTCCAACACCTCACACCACATTCCACCAATCAAATCCCGTCGACTGAACCAATACAAAAACACATGTGGTCCTCTCATCATGTCAAAATAACAAATTATATGAGGTCACATAGCTTATTCTTCAACAAACTCCTTCAGAGTAATGTTATAACTCTGTGATTCTGTTATTGTCTAGCTGCTAATATCCTTTAAAGGGGGACAAGATGGAGGTTGTGACGGGACATTTTATGTTTCAGGGAGGGTGGGGGGGACTCAGACCGTGAAACGACCCAGTTGCTAACGTACCTGTGGTGCTGGTAGGCTCTGGGCCCAATGGAGCACACGGTGAAGAAAGCAAAGGCGGTGGCGGGTAAAGACCATGAGGCTAAAGCGAAGCCACACCACTCCAGGATCTCACCGAAGAAGTTGGCTCCAGACACAAACTCAAACATCCCCCCTAAAGGGAGAAATAAAGGACGAATCAGGATCTTAAGTGAATCAGGATCTGGTGTCAATCTGGTTCTAAAGTGAATCAGGATCTAAAGTGAATCAGGATCTAATGAGGATCAGGTTCTAAAGTGAATCAGGATCTAAAGTGAATCAGGATCTAATGAGGATCAGGTTCTAAAGTGAATCAGGATCTAAAGTGAATCAGGTTCTAAAGTGAATCAGGATCCAGTGTGGATCAGGATCTGTGGTACCGTAGGGGATCCTGTAGACGGTCTCTCCAGGTCTTCTCAGGCCTCGCAGGATGTGGTCACTGTGGATGTTGACGATCATTCCGACCCCGAAGAGAAGAAAACCTTCACAATGATCAAATACAAAAGAGTGATAAGAATAAAACCCAGCTGCTCCTTTAAACGACGTGTTGGTTCCAACAAACCACCATCTTTATCTGAACCGCACTACATCTTTTTGTTGGCTAAACCGAGTTTCCTGTGAAGAAGTCTATTTTGAAAAGGCTATTCATTCAAATTGACCCGTGTTGCTGGACTTTAGTAGGAAACTCTCATACGAACGGTTGTATGAGGATACGATGAACTAATAAACTAATAAAGTGAAAACGATGTGGTTTCATGTTAACAGTTAAAGAGTTTTCTTTCTGAATATTACCCCTCCCCCAGCTTTGCATCTATTACTTTTTATCTACAACGGCCCTGATACACTGTTGTTTCAATGTATCCCAGTTTTCTTGCACACTTTTTTTTCTGTTGTCTTTTGTTTTGAGATTTCTTTGCAGGTCTTCAATGCACAGACTCTCTTACAGTCATCTGGTCCACACATGGAGTTACAAAAACGCTCCATTGAATCTGGGAGTCATTAAAATACTGATCATTTCCCATGAGTCTCCAGTCAGGAGGTGGAACCAGAACAGAGGTCACAGAGAGGAGGAAGAGCTGCTCACATATGGAGTTTAAGGTTCTAATCAACTACTATCATCTCTGTAAAGATCTAGAGGAGTAATGAGTTTAAGGTTCTAATCGACAACTATCATCTCTGTAAAGATCTAGTCACTGCACCTTTATAGAAGGTTCAACCACGACTCCCAGGGTGCATTTTACCTGCAAACATCCAATCGCAGAGCTTATACGATGGTTTCATCTTTAACTTTGGCAGTTTGAGTTTCACATTCTGGCTTCTTCTCCATGACAACGGCTGCTAAAGGCTCATGGGTATTGTAGTATTTAGAGCCAAGCTGGATGTTGTAGTGACCCACCTGCAGCGAGGCGAGCGTCCCTCAGCCAGGTGTGCTCAAACTGGGCGCAGTGCAGCAGGTGGTGTCCCTGCAGGAAGCCGTTGAGCGAGCAGAAGATGGCGGCGGCGAGGACGATGGGCAGTGGGACGGGACGTCCTCTGGTCAGGAAGGCGTAGATAAAACTCCTGCAGAACAGTCACATCCTCTTTGTTTTTAGAACTTTTCACCTTAATGTGGTTGTTTTCCCTCAACATGTAAGCTTTGGACACCACTTTCAAAATAAAACACTTTCTATGCCATTTAAAAACAGACATTACTCGTTTCCTGTAATGAAAAAGTATGAAACCAGTGATGCTCAGGATTTGTTACAAAATCACATTGCAAAATGTCATCAGCAGAGAGACGTGACAGGAAAAATGTGTCTTATAATTATTAAATGTGCATAACCCTGTCTTATATTATTAAATGTGCATAACCCTGTTTTATAATTATTAAATGTGCATAACCCTGTCTTATATTATTAAATGTGCATAACCCTGTTTTATAATTATTAAATGTGCATAACCCTGTCTTATATTATTAAATGTGCATAACCCTGACTTATATTATTAAATGTGCATAACCCTGTCTTATATTATTAAATGTGTATAACCCTGTTTTATAATTATTAAATGTGCATAACCCTGTCTTATATTATTAAATGTGCATAACCCTGTCTTATATTATTAAATGTGTATAACCCTGTCTTATATTATTAAATGTGCATAACCCTGTTTTATAATTATTAAATGTGCATAACCCTGTATTATATTATTAAATGTGTATAACCCTGTCTTATATTATTAAATGTGCATAACCCTGTCTTATATTATTAAATGTGTATAACCCTGTCTTATATTATTAAATGTGCATAACCCTGTTTTATAATTATTAAATGTGCATAACCCTGTATTATATTATTAAATGTGTATAACCCTGTATTATATTATTAAATGTGCATAACCCTGTATTATATTATTAAATGTGTATAACCCTGTCTTATATTATTAAATGTGCATAACCCTGTCTTATATTATTAAATGTGCATAACCCTGTCTTATATTATTAAATGTGTATAACCCTGTATTATATTATTAAATGTGTATAACCCTGTCTTATATTATTAAATGTGCATAACCCTGTCTTATATTATTAAATGTGCATAACCCTGTCTTATATTATTAAATGTGCATAACCCTGTCTTATATTATTAAATGTGCATAACCCTGTCTTATATTATTAAATGTGTATAACCCTGTATTATATTATTAAATGTGTATAACCCTGTCTTATATTATTAAATGTGCATAACCCTGTCTTATATTATTAAATGTGTACAACCCTGTATTTCACATGACGTTCACCAAAAAGAGAAAAGTGTTCAGAGAGACTAGAGAGTCTTTAACCAAGAATAGATTTCTGTTAATTATTCCCACATGGGCAGTTTAATCCAGTGTGTCTCATGTGTTCAGTTTAATCCAGTGTGTCTCATGTGTTCAGTTTAATCCAGTGTGTCTCATGTGTTCAGTTTAATCCAGTGTGTCTCATGTGTTCAATTTAATCCAGTGTGTCTCATGTGTTCAGTTTAATCCAGTGTGTCTCATGTGTTCAGTTTAATCCAGTGTGTCTCATATGTTCAGAGATCGTGACGATTATTAAAAGCAGTAATGTGAAGCGTCACTACGAGACAAAGAACAACTCTTTTGAGCAAACGTACCCACTCACATCTGAAATGAAGACAGAAAATAAACTTAAGAGCTTAACATGATTAGAATACTAACACATGAATTCATGACCAACAATGATGTTAACAGAGAGAATAGAGCTGAAACAAGTGTTTAATAACCACAGATAAAGTCCATGCTCACATTTATTATTATTATTATTATGTTCTTTTATGTCTTAATGTTGAATGTTTGCGATAAACTGAAGTATGAAGTGTTCTTTTATGTGTTAATGTTGAATGTTTGTGATAAACTGAAGGATGAAGTGTTGTTTTAAGTCTTAATGTTGAATGTTTGTGATAAACTGAAGGATGAAGTGTTCTTTTAAGTCTTAATGTTGAATGTTTGTGATAATCCAGAAGCATCAGACAGAAAAGTGAAACAGAGAAACTCATGTAACCTGTGGAAGTAGTGCAGCATGAAGGTGCAGAGCAGCAGCGTCCTCCCTGTCCGGTCTCCGGTCCTCCCCGGCTCCTCGGTGAGCAGCAGCAGTAGCGGCAGCAGGAACGCCGGGACCTCCTGCAGGAACCAGCCCAGTCGGGCCGGACAGCAGCGACCCTCCGCCGGCAAGTAGCGGCCGTACTGCGTGTGGCTCCGCGTCTGGTGCAGCATGTAGGCGGCGCCCCCGAGGATCAGAGTCCAGCTCAGCGTGGAAACAGCGGCGGCCCGACACTCCATCAGCTCGGCTCTGCTCGAGACCGAAGACTGGAAGCGGACCGAGGAGGGATACGTGGACCGGGTCTGTTTGTTCTGGCAGCCAGTCCGAGAGGCGCTGTTTTACTGAGAATACACTGAAATAACACTATCTTTAATAAAACCTGTTTTAACTTTGAATGTGTCTGTGGTTGTTGGACCCGACTCTGCGAAATGCAAGAAGAGTTTTATTTATAAGACTCAATAACGCACGCAGGGCAGAAACAAAGTAATAAGTAACAGAACAAAACAAAGTGACTAAACAACTGGAACCCAGCAGCTCATCACAGCCTCAGAACCACAAGAAGTCAGCAGTTAAACTGCAACAAAGTTAAAACATCAGCTGTCAGCAAAACGGTATAAGAGATTAACTGAGCAGGTTACTGATATAAAACAGGGAGCACAGCACGTGACTACTATGAACACATGAATGAACGCATGATGAATGAACACATGATGAATAAACACATGTTGAATGAACACATGATGAATAAAAACAGAAATGAACACATGATGAATGAACACATGATGAATAAAATCAGAAATCCTCCTCCTTGGCCGGGTCTCCCTCCTCTTTGGCCGAGTCCTCATCTTTGGCCATGTCCTCCTCTTTGGCCGGGTCTCCCTCCTCTTTGGCCGGGTCCTCCTCTTTGGCCGGGTCTCCCTCCTCTTTGGCCGGGTCCTCCTCTTTGGCCGGGTCTCCCTCCTCTTTGGCCGGGTCCTCCTCTTTGGCCGGATCTCCCTCTTTGAACACGTGACGAAATAAACATGTGATGAAATAAACATGTGACAAATGAACACGTGACGAAATAAACACGTGACAAATGAACACGTGACAAATTAACTCATCATGTTATGAAATGACCGAGATTTTGTCTTGGGGGGCTAAAGTTGAGACGAACACACGACAACCAAAGAATGTAAAAAGGTAACAATTTAACATTTATTTTAATATTCAAACAAAAGGTTCTCAATCAATGGGAGTGGATGGGACAAATGTGGTCGTGCCAAACAAATACAAATGAATATAACAAAACCAGGCCGGGCTAACTACCTCAGAAAACAAAAAGGCTTTACATGATAAAACAAATACAGAGGGGGCACCGACCAATACACCTAATGTGTCTAGATAACGTTAACTATGTGTGTGTACAAATGTTAAACTGAACTCCTCAGGCCTCCTCCTTTTATGCTGGGCCCCACCCACACAAAGAAAGGATGGGAGAAGGCACATACACAGGAAACCTGCCCCAGCCTGACACGTACCACCAACAGCCATATAAGCTGAAACATCTTGAAACTACACAGCACCTGAACATACTCAGAACCCTCTTTTAGATCTGATTTCAAAGTTGTGGTCTTGAACGATCAGAGACCAATGCATAAGACATCGGTTGTAGTTATACATTCTGGATATAAAACACAACAGGGTTATTGTCACGATCTTGGGTTTTGTTTAGTTGGTTTCCTGTTTTATTTTGAAATTCACTGCCTCTTGTGTCCTGTGTTCACTTCACTTCCTGCCTTTGTATGTTTTCCCTACTTTGTGACAGTTTGCCCCGCCCCTGATTGAATCCTCCTGAGTCTAATCACCATATGTATATATACACATATATATATATATAAATATATATATATATACATATATATACACGTATATATACACATATATATATATATACGTATATATATATATACGTATATATATACGTATATATACAGAGAGAGAGACGTATATATATATATATATATATATACATATATATATATATACGTGTATATATATATATATATATATACGTATATATATACGTATATATACAGAGAGAGAGAGACGTCTACATTCTCTTCCCATCACTTTGTCCCATCACAGGCCTCATCATGTCAGACAGAGATCAACTTTATTGTAGAAGTTCATGTTCCTGTAGCACCAACATCAGGGTGTTAACTTTGGTCTGTTGAGCTGCATGAAACCAGAAACTTTGAACTTGTTCTCTCAAAGATTCAGGTTCATCTTGAAAAGGTCTGCGGTGCTGGAACATCTAACACTTTGACAGTCAGTGTAACTCGTAACAAGATGGAAACTTGAACTTCAACATGAATGTTTTAATGACCCTTAAAAACAGGGTGTTTTGTCTCTGAGTTAATGCAATTGTAAGCCAGTAGTTTGCCAGTTGAACCAGTTAAGCAGTTGGTCTTCATGTTAATCCAGTATAAACATGTAGTTTTCCAGTTAAACCAGTGCTCTTAAGAGAAAGGACAGAGCGGCCCCTAAAGCCAGACCCAGCGACAGAAAGAAAGCCATGATGGCCCCGGCTGTTTCTGCTTCATGAGGAAGAACATTCCTGAAACAACAAGTAGAACGTATTACTTATTCACACTCATTACTAAATGTCAAATTGTTTTTTATAACTACAGTAATTCTGAATAGATTTTTTTGTATGAAATGTATAAAATGAAATTTACATGTACAAGAATACAGCAGTATTTTGTGCGTGTAGAACTAGGGTTACATCACTGTAACCATTGTTTCTTACTTTGGACCAAAGCACATGCAGAGGCTGGCCAGGTATCCATTACTGAAGGCGAAGAGGACCATGAAGAAGATGAACCAGCCGTCGTGATGGAAGAAGATGGGAAGGTGAAGACGAGGCTGAACGTTACACAGCATGAAAAGAGGGACGAAGATGAGACGACACAAGATGGACACAGGAAGTACCATGCTGTCCTTCCTTGGCTGGAAACAGGGATTCATAAATTCAACAATTTATCAATACATCTATACATAATATTAAACAAGACAAAGAGAGGGACTAAGACGAGATAACACACGATCACAAGTGAATGAACTGAGACAGAGGACAGACAGTATGAACCGGGTGGAGACAGAGGACAGACTGTATGAACTGGGTGGAGACAGAGGACAGACAGTATGAACCGGGTGGAGACAGAGGACAGACTGCATGAACCGGGTGGAGACAGAGGACAGACTGCATGAACCGGGTGGAGACAGAGGACAGACAGTATGAACTGGGTGGAGACAGAGGACATTTAACGCTCGATGTGACACTCACCCACATACAGACTGCCGTTAAGCTCCGCCCTGCCCAGTCACACAGGTTGAAGAGCAGGAAACAGCTGACTGGGATGAAGAACTGCTCTGTTAAAGAAAACAAAAAGAGTCAAACAGTCAGTCGATATCCTGGAGTTCATGTGTCAGCTACAGACTTAATTTAAACAAGAATTATATTTCACATTAATTTCAATACTTACACTTTAATTAAAAATACCTTTCAGTAAATTCATTTACAAACATAGAAGCCATCTGCACTCTCCATGCAGTTCAACTCCAATGTATTGTAGTGCTTTGTTCACTTCCTTCACTCATCTTCTTTATATGATGCATCCTTTCCTTATCTTTAACCGCTGATCCTGATCAGGGTCGCCAGAGCCAAATATATGTTTGCCAGACTATCACCACAAACAAACAAGTAACCTGAGCTGCATGTGTTTGGACTGTGGGAGGAAGCCAGAGTACCCGGAGAGAACCCACGCTGACACGTGAAAGACACGCTAAGTCCACACAGAAGGGCCGTCCAGCTGGGGACTCAGAACCGGGCCCCTCTTTTAAATGAGCTCTTTATATGGAGATGGTTGAAACCATGAGACCACCACAGAAGAAGAAACCTTTTCTGACGCGTCGACTTACCCCAGGAGCCTCCGTCAGCGAGGGTGGATTTGGTGTCGGCAGTGATTGCGGGAAACGTTCCGATGGTGACGGTGAAGGTGAAACAGACCAACAGAGCCAGCAGCCAGATCTGAACAGTCACAAAGAGACACATAGACACACATATTTAATCACTTAAATGAGTGAAAACAACATTATATAAAGGGAAACGTATGTCCTGTTACACCTAAACATTAAAACCTCTTCAGAGGGTCTAGGATTGATTATCGATAGTCTTCTGGTTCTTTTCATCAACGCAGATCATCAATAGTGAGCTAAAGCCGATCGATTAACTTCATCACAAATGTGATTTGGTGATTCGATCAATGATTTCTTTGGGATTCTTGTGTCGCTGACCTTCTTAAAGATGTTTATCATTGATACGTTCTGTTTTATGTCCAGGTCAGCTGCTTCACCTTCACTCGAAGAAGAAGAAGAAGAAGAAGAAGAAGAAGAAGGTATCACAGTACAGAAACAACATGAGCTAGCCAAACAAAGCTAAGCTAAGCTAATAGTAAACATTGAGAACCGCGTTACAGTTTCAACAGGTTTACTTCGTACCTCTGTTCATCAGGTTTACAGAGTTCTCCTTGTCTGGTCTCTGGTTTCTGTTTCTCTCCTGATAAAACTGGAAAAACTTCTGAAAACACAAACACACCACAGTATGAAACATTGTGAAGGAACCAAAGTCTGATTGATAATACAATCAGACTCAGTCTGTAAGTCAACAAAAACAGCTGATACACAAAATACAAGATCCACTTTCACTCTGAACTTATGTATTATATGTATGTACAGGTTTATATTTAGGGCTCAGGTGTGTGTGTGTGTGTGTGTGTGTGTGTGTGTGTGTGTGTGTGTGTGTGTGTGTGTGTGTGTGTGTGTGTGTTATTTACCAGTTTAGGCAGCAGGATGTAAGAGAGAACGGACAGAAAAATAACAAAACAGGCTGTGATGAAATAACCAAACGCTGCATTTTGAAGCTCTGAGCCACCTACAGGAGGAGAAGAAGGAGGGGTGGAGGAGGAGGAAAAGGAGATGGACCAGGAGAGGAGGAGGAGAGGATAACAAGGAGAGAAGGAGAGGAGGAGATGGACCAGGAGGAGAGGAGGAGAGGAGGAGAAGAAGGAGAGGAGAAGGAGAGGAGGAGATGGACCAGGAGGAGAGGAGTATTTACTGACTGAATTCTACAGTAAATCATTTTTACATCATCAATAAAGATATATTTGTTTTTAATTTCTCTGATGAAACTGAATCAGATGTTATGGATGAGTTACTGACAGGTTATTATAAGTTATTGATTTGTTATAAACACGTTATCAAGGCGTTAGTAACGAGTTATTGATCATACTTGCAATGGCACAGATCATGGCAAAGGCAGCAAAGGTTCCAGCGAGTCCCTGACCGCTCATGATCGGAGTCGTGTACGAAGCCGGCAACAACCCGGCCATCCCGAACAGACTTCCCTGAAGCACCGCCCCAAACGCTGACAGACAGAGAGAGAGACAGAGAGACAGACAGAGAGACAGAGAGACAGAGAGAGAGAGACAGACAGACAGACAGAGAGATACGGAAAATTCAAAATGGTGGAAAATTGAAGTCGGCAGAGTCTTATGGTCGAAGAGGCTTTTTTGTAGACCAGGTTGAGCTGGACTTGTGTCTCAAATTTCAAGTCAATCTGTGTTTACAGTGTGAGGGGCGTGACTTTACAAAAAACACCTTTTTGGGCCTTAACAACAGCGCCACCATGTGGCGATTGGGGTACATTACATTACATTACAGTCATTTAGCAGACGCTTTTATCCAAAGCGACTTACAATAAGTGCATCAACATTGGTAATCAAAAGAACTACTAGTCACCAGAAGTCATAAGTACATTTCCTTTTCCAAACAAGCATCTAAGAGCATGAAGCAGAGCATAACTCAGAGCCAAAGTACAGTGCAGAAACAAGAAAAACAGTTAGTGCTATAAGTAATACGAATACAATAAATGCAACAAGCTAGTATGAAAACGTTAAGTGCTAAGTGGAAGGCTCAGGGTAGCACTTCCGTAATACTTCTTGAGAAGCAAAATGCACATCATTTGAAGTTATTGTTCCAAGTTTCATGTTTCTACCTTTCGGGGTCAGAACCTTAATAAGTACAAACTACAAAAGTACAAAGTATAAAACTATAAAAACAAACAAACAAACAAACTGACAAAACAACTCACAGTTGATGATGACGATCTTCACCATGGTAACGGAGAAGAAGGGCAGCGGCTCCAGAGGAACTTTGACGAGGACGGCGGTGGCGATGAAGACGAACATGATGACGAGCAGACTGCCCATCACGCGCAGACGCTGAGGAATACTGACACAGGGAGAAGAAGCTCAAGGAATCATCTGAGAGCTCAGGGAGTTACTTAAAGAAGAAAAGCAGCTGAGAAACTGAAGAGCTGACAAATGAAACATACTATGTTATACTATGTATATTATGTTATATTATGTTATACTATGTTATATTATGTTATACTATGTTATACTATGTTATATTATGTTATATTATGTTATACTATGTTATACTATGTTATATTATGTTATATTATGTTATACTATGCTATACTATGCTATACTATGTTATATTATGTTATACTATGTTATACTATGCTATACTATGTTATATTATGTTATACTATGTTATATTATGTTATATTATGTTATACTATGCTATACTATGTTATATTATGTTATACTATGCTATACTATGCTATATTATGTTATACTATGTTATATTATGTTATACTATGCTATACTATGCTATACTATGTTATACTATGTTATATTATGTTATATTATGTTATACTATGTTATATTATGTTATATTATGTTATACTATGTTATACTATGTTATATTATGTTATACTATGTTATATTATGTTATACTATGTTATACTATGTTATATTATGTTATACTATGTTATACTATGTTATATTATGTTATATTATGTTATACTATGTTATATTATGTTATATTATGTTATACTATGTTATATTATGTTATATTATGTTATACTATGTTATACTATGTTATACTATGTTATATTATGTTATATTATGCTATACTATGTTATATTATGTTATACTATGTTATACTATGTTATATTATGTTATATTATGTTATATTATGTTATATTATGTTATACTATGTTACACTATGTTACATTATGTTATATTATGTTATACTATGTTATATTATGTTATATTATGTTATACTATGTTATATTATGTTATATTATGTTATATTATGTTATACTATGTTATACTATGTTATATTATGTTATATTATGTTATACTATGTTATATTATGTTATATTATGTTATACTATGTTATATTATGTTATATTATGTTATACTATGTTATACTATGTTATATTATGTCATATTATGTTATACTATGTTATATTATGTTATACTATGTTATATTATGTTATATTAAGTTATATTATGTTATACTATGTTATATTATGTTATATTATGTTATATTAAGTTATATTATGTTATACTATGTTATACTATGTTATATTATGTTATATTAAGTTATATTATGTTATATTATGTTATATTATGTTATATTATGTTATACTATGTTATACTATGTTATACTATGTTATATTATGTTATATTAAGTTATATTAAGGTTATGATGTATAAATGTGTTAATGATGACATGCACTGAACACTTATTAACAGTGAACTTTTTGTTGTGTTATGAACCATCCAGACCTCAACATAGATATGTAGTGTTCATTTTGTATGCATCCTATATCTGGAACATAGTCCCAGAAATCACCTTGTTTGCTTCAATGTGCTGTATAAATTAACTCTCTTTGTCTTGCCCAGTATCAAAAATCACACATTTTCCTTCGAGGGTTCAACAATCTGTATACATACGACATCCTCTGACCTTTGACCCTCACATCCCTCACAAAAACCTTTCAGGGGAAAAAGGAAGAAACCTCAGAGATCAGCAGAGGATGGATCAATAGATGTCATGTGAACAGAATGAAGAACATAACAAAGCTACAACACAGGAAATGCATAAGACAGAAATTAGTCATATGAGAGTAGTGGTAGCAATAATAATAGAACAATGATGACACAGGGTCCAGTCGGACTCTTCTTCATTAGTATTGATATGTTGTAGTCCTCACAGTGTGTGCAGGAAGGAGTTGAGGCAGGTGCAGAAGAGCAGCGGCAGCATGGCGCACAGCGTCATCACGTTGTTGAATTTGGCCTCCAGAAGGCTGCGATGGTCACTTGATGCCTCCGTCTGATTGGCTGAAGAATCGACCAATGAGGAGTCCTTCAGACGGTTGGTGAAGTACTGAAAACACAGATTCTGTTAATATATAATGCAGACTCAAACCAACATGTGTCTCAGTACTGTGGCTCTCAGCTCCAACCCCATTGGTTCCTACCTGACACATTAACATTTATAAACACACATGTATAGCTTCATTTTTAAACTACACTTAAACTGCAAACGTGACTAAAATAGGAGGAAATGTTGCACATTAGTCCGATTTTAACAATTAAAAGATACATATTTGTACAGTTAGATTAGACTGCTGTCTAACAATGAGCCATCAGAAGGAGGCAAACACTACTGAACATATCAACAAGTTATACTTTGCTTTGATACACACTTGGTATACATTCACTGGTGAATTGAGAGTGAACATGAGATTCCATGTTTACTACACTTCAGTAAAGATATGCAGAGGATGCTTCTAACTATCCTAACATACTATAATATGGTAGAATACAATAGATATTTACAGCAACTGTTTAATTCACTTCACTTTATATTCATTTCACTCAATATGTGAACAATGTTTAAATTCTCCATCCTTCAAAATAAAAGCTGGTTCATTAGCAGAAGATGAGGTGTGTGATGGATAACAGACAGGAAGTGATGTCATACCACGGTAGCAGTCATGAAGAAGTTCCAGGGCAGCAACGTCCCCAAACCGAGCATGAAGAAGATAAGCCACACGCCAAAATACCTGCAGGAAGATGTTTTCAAAATAAAATAATTTATTGTGAAACTGACACAAAACCACTGTGAGCAACAGACTGTGGTGTGTTTTTACTGTACTTTGGGAACCTTAACCCAAACAGTTATGATGATTTTCAGTTTTAAATCACTGCCAGCCATCACCTACTCCACTGAAGGTGATGGTTGGAAGAGGTGGACCACCTGGATCACACTCCACTGAAGGTGATGGCTGGCAGAGGTAGACCACCTGGATCACACTCCACTGAAGGTGATGGCTGGCAGAGGTAGACCACCTGGATCACACTTCACTGAAGGTGATGGCTGGCAGAGGTAGACCACCTGGATCACACTCCACTGAAGGTGATGGCTGGAAGAGGTAGACCACCTGGATCACACTCTACTGAAGGTGATGGCTGGAAGAGGTGGACCACCTGGATCACACTCCACTGAAGGTGATGGCTGGAAGAGGTGGACCACCTGGATCACACTCCACTGAAGGTGATGGCTAATAGTGGTAGACCACCTGGATCACACTCTACTGAAGGTGATGGCTGGAAGAGGTAGACCACCTGGATCACACTCTACTGAAGGTGATGGCTGGAAGAGGTAGACCACCTGGATCACACTCTACTGAAGGTGATGGCTGGAAGAGGTAGACCACCTGGATCACACTCCACTGAAGGTGATGACTGGAAGAGGTAGACCACCTGATCACACTCCACTGAAGGTGATAGCTGGAAGAGGTGGACCACCTGGATCACACTCCACTGAAGGTAATGACTGGTAGAGGTAGACCACCTGATCACACTCCACTGAAGGTGATGACTGGCAGAGGTAGACCACCTGGATCACACTTCACTGAAGGTGATGACTGGCAGAGGTAGACCACCTGGATCACACTCCACTGAAGGTGATGGCTGGAAAAGGTGGACCACCTGGATCACACTCCACTGAAGGTGATGGCTGGCAGAGGTAGATCACCTGGATCACACTCCACTGAAGGTGATGGCTGGAAGAGGTGGACCACCTGGATCACACTCCACTGAAGGTGATGGCTAATAGTGGTAGACCACCTGGATCACACTCTACTGAAGGTGATGGCTGGAAGAGGTAGACCACCTGGATCACACTCTACTGAAGGTGATGGCTGGAAGAGGTAGACCACCTGGATCACACTCTACTGAAGGTGATGGCTGGAAGAGGTAGACCACCTGGATCACACTCCACTGAAGGTGATGGCTGGAAGAGGTAGACCACCTGGATCACACTCCACTGAAGGTGATGACTGGCAGAGGTAGACCACCTGGATCACACTCCACTGAAGGTGATGGCTTGCAGAGGTAGACCACCTGGATCACACTCCACTGAAGGTGATGGCTGGCAGAGGTAGACCACCTGGATCACACTCCACTGAAGGTGATGGCTTGCAGAGGCAGAGGGTTCGTTTGGGTCCACTATACTATTTGATCATAACATAAAGGCTATATTTGTATTCTGTTATTTTTCTACATAAGCACAAACTGTAACATCAAATGTGGATAGATGTCAGACTGATGGGTTTTGAAGTCCTTGCTCAAGGACATCTCGGCAGAGTCCAGGAGGTGAAGTGTGACCTCTCCAGCTACCGGTCCACACTCCGTACCTGGTCCGTCTGGGACATATATACCTGCTACCTTCCAGTTTCCAAGCCAAATCCCTTACGTACTGAGCTACTTCCTCCCCAACTAACATTAATAACTCTTGTTTAGATTTTAAGTTAACTGGAAACTGTGTGAACATCTGAATCATCCTGCAGTAATTATTATTTCCTAATGAACTTAACAGGGGAAGTTATTTTTTGACTTACTTGTCTCTCGGTGAGCTGACGGCCATTATGCTCTGAGGACCTGATCAACTGAAGACCTGATGAACTGATACAAAAAGAAAATAACTCAGACATCAAAACAGACACTTATACAACAAAAGAGGTCAAGATCTTTCCTTCAGAAAACCCAAACCATCAGTACGTACAGGCGACCCTGTTACGTTAAGTCCATGATGTCATTCCTCGTGGCTTCTCCCGACCGTCCGATGTCTTAATATGGGTTCATATCGCCAGCTGCCGTTTAGAAACGTGTTTTCAAACCCTTGCATGCAGGGTGCCGAGGCTGACTGCCGAACAATTACCCGGCTGCAACGGTGCACAAACAGGTTCCATTCATCATTTACCGCCCATTGCAGTGGACGTGCAGAACAGGCAACTATTGCCTATTAGCCACAACATTGCGTGCATTGTCGTGGACACTTTCGGCACTTATTTTTTATTTTAACGGTTATCAGTTAATTGTTTATTCATCAGATACAAACTCTATTCAACACAATCAGACATCTCTCAGCCCAGCATCGTGGCAGGTTCATCGTTCAGGGTGAAAACAGTACTAATGGAAAGTCCATTTGGCACCTTTCTTGTGGTGGAAACACAAATGAAATGCATACACGTGACTATGCAACGGTCTTCAACCACAAGAGCCATGTTCCACACCACACATCCCAAAGTCTTGTGGTTTAGTTTTCTAACCCTGAACCTTTGTGATGGTTTTCTTAACTTAAGAGGTTTTGTTGCCTATGCCTAACTGTACGTACTTAATTCACGACCAACCATAATGTCGTCATGTCACTTTACTGTGAGACTGTGATTCATCTGCGTAACATGTCAGCTCTTCACAGTACAACTGAGGACATGTTCAACGTTACCAGTAACAGAATTAACTTGAACTTCCAGCTTTTACCTTCAGTGTTTCTCCACGACAGCAGGCTCGGCGTCCAGATGTTCTCAATGTCCTCCAAGTTTTACTTCAACACAATTTGCTTCTGGTAGTTAAACCTCAACTCACTTTGTTTAACCCTCAGTTACTCAGTTCGAACTCCTTTAGTCTTTCTTTCCAGTCAGTTGTGAAATCTTTCTTCCTGTATCTGTCACGTCCTTGTTCCTCTCTCAGAGATCTCATTTGTCTCTCGTCTTTCTGCAGTTTCAGCAGAATCAGTTCGTCTGTCTACGGTGACCTTTGACCCCTGATATCAGTCAGTTCAGTGGACTTTGTTTCTGTGTAAATGCTGAATATGTGATAACAGAACAACCAGATAACTGAAAGGTGCACTCAGTAGAGTGCAGATCTCTGTCAGGTGTGTCTGTGTTGTGTGATTGAATGACTCCAACCACCCCCCCCCCTCTCCCCCCCTGTCTACACTCTACGGTCAGAAGACTTGTTGCTCCATCAAAGCCTCACTTCTACTAACATCTACTGAAAGGAGTCAACCAAACATGATCCAACAGCAGGACAGACTAGAGGAGCTTTTATCGTGATAAGAACACGTTCTGAAGGGCATCACACACACTTTCACAATAAACGTAACACACCAGGGCACAATCTGGTTGGTTGAAGTAAAGTGAACGCCCACAATCATGTGATAGAGTAGAAGCCACAGAGACAGAGGGAGAGATTTGTGAATGAATGAGCGTCATTGAGTGAGGACTCAGCAGGAAGATAATAACAGAATAAAACAATGACAGGAGAGAGTGTGAGTCCACAACCACAAGAGTTTCATGGACACGCAGCTAGAACTGGGATTCCCAAAATATTCATATTTATTAAATATTTGCCGCAGCAGAATGAGAGATCGGCCGAGGACAGACACAGAGCTGCACACTCACTCACTCACACTTTGATTGCATGATCCTTCTGGAGGAGATAATATCACCACAGTTCAGTTGACCTATAATGTATTAATACACACAGAATGTACTGACATGAGTATTAATACACACAGAGTGTACTGACAGCAGTATTAATACACACAAAGTGTACTGATAGCAGTATTAATACACACAGAGTGTACTGATATGAGTATTAATACACACAGAGTGCACTGATAGCAGTATTAATACACACAGAGTGTACTGATAGCAGTATTAATACACACAGAGTGTACTGATAGCAGTATTAATACACACAGTGTACTGATAGCAGTATTAATACACACAGAGTCTACTGATAGCAGTATTAATACACACAGAGTGTACTGATAGCAGTATTAATACACACAGAGTGTGTTGTTGCGTGTTGCTGGACGTCATATCAAGTGTTTGAGACACGTTGACTTGATAAATTGCTTCCAGCAGCGTGTCGTTGCTTTCACTGCGATGAACTGAGATTTGTGTCAATCACTGATGAACACATGAAACCAGTGGAACCACTGTGTGCTCTGGACCTCATCCCATCACACTCACGTTGGTCAAATGAAAACGTCACAAACAGCTCCGCCGTTGTTCCTCAGTCAGCATTTTATTGCATCAGGTGATTCAGTAACAAACGGACCAATCAGAGGAGAGCAATGAACCACATGGTGTACAGGTGTGTCACTCAGCTTTGGTTCTTCTCACAGCTCCAGGTAACCTGTCCTTCAGCCTAGAACACAAACAGCAGTATTACTACACAGAGTGTACTGACAGCAGTATTAATACACACAGAGTGTACTGATAGAAGTATCAATACACACAGAGTGTACTGATAGCAGTATTAATACACACAGAGTGTACTGATAGGAGTATTAATACACACAGAGTGTACTGATAGCAGTATTAATACACACCGATGGTACTGAAGCAGAGTATAAATTATATTATATATAATATTTATAAGATGTGAACTCACTTCTGCAGCATCTCCTCCACTCTGGACTTAATCAACTCAATGTACCGATCAATCTGTGCCTACACACACACACACACACACACACACACACACACACACACACACGTTGGTAGTTCATGTCTCTGTGGGAGTCGTCTCATTACATTCATGCTCTCATCTATAAACAACAGTCTGGCTTTACTTTCACTCTCTCTATTGGGAATGTTCGTATTGGCAGTGATAGAAGAAGTACTAGACAATGTTTCTAGAGTAAATCCATTAATAGTAAAACTATTAGTACTGCACAGTAAAAGTTTTGCATTTGAATGTTCACTTTAATGAAGAGTGACAGAGAGGTATTAACAGCACATTCATTTCTTCTCAAGGCGGAGCTTCTGATTCTAATATGTTGCTGGATTTTAACATTTTAATTGTTATATTTTATTTCTCTGTCGGTAGATATACTGTATTACTACAATGTTTTCCTCTGAAGTAGGAGTAAGTAGTATACAGTTAATTTGCATATTAATTCAAATGAATAGTACTTTTGGGGCCTTTATTAAGTTATTTCGGGGTACAATGAGTTAGAAATGTAACATAATTCAATACTTTTAATATCTAAACATCATAAATTTGGAGCTGTTTGGGGCACTTTTCTGAGAAAAGCATAAGTTTGGCTGCATGCTGTAAGAAACAGCTACAATAGAAGAATGTATAGAGAATATAGAAGGTGTAAGCAGAAAGCAGTTATGTGGCTGAAACATTCAGAACAAAGGTTCTTTAATGTTCGTCTCATTTGTGATGCAGGTTCTGTTAGTATCAGATGATCGATTATTCTGCGGTACCTTTTTCTTCTGGTAGATCAGAGGTGAGGTGAAGAACGTGATGTCAGCTGGACGAGAAAGAAGACTTTGTTACAGTTTGTTTCTACTGATTTAAATCAACAAGTCGGTAAGATGAAGTCTCACCGAGGATTAGGATGGTGACTCCATTAAAGATGGCTCCAACATACGTCATCATCCACATGACAGCAGCCAACTGGACCAGGAAATAAAAACACATCTGAAACACGTGATTGAACACAGCTGAAACACGCAGAGGACAAACAAACAGCTGAAACACGCAGAGGACAAACAAACAGCTGAAACACGCAGAGGACAAACAAACAGCGGAAACACAATAAAAATAGTAGAGACCAAGCAACTGAAACATGTATGCAAGCTAACATTCACAACCATGCCAACATATTCTGTGTAAATCTGACCTTTAAAGAGTCGACCAGGTCTTCAACCAGGAGCAGTCTCCTGGCCTGACTGCTGAACCAGTTCAGATGGATCAGAGACTGATCAGTCAGCAGCCGGGCGGACTCCAAGGACACAGAGATGTCCCTCTCCAGCAGAGACCTGATGGAGGAGGATAGAGTTGGTCAGAAGAGGACAGAGGAGGTCAAAGGATGAAACTGAAGTAGGACAGAGGAGGTTCCTGTTTTGTGACAAACACTGATGACGTTACCTGAATGGATGACCTTCGTCTGATTTCTGGACAGCCTGGATGACAGATTTATAAACCCTACAGACAGGAAGCAGACAGAACGAGTGATCAATAATCCCTTCAGTCAGACAAACACTACATGTCTCAGTCCAGCTGAGATGATTGGTTGCTTTAATTCAATTCAACATGCTAACACACTAACATCCACTAAAAGGCACGCTCACATGCACTAATATGAGCTAAAAGGCACACTCACATGCACTAACATGAGCTAAGAGGCACGCTCACATGCACTAATATGAGCTAACTAACATGAGCTAAGAGGCACGCTCACATGCACTAATATGAGCTAAGAGGCACGCTCACATGCACTAACATGAACTAAAAGGCACATGCACTAACATGAACTAAGAGATACGCTCACATGCACTAACATGAACTAAGAGGTACGCTCACATGCACTAACATGAACTAAAAGGCACGCTCACATGCACTAACATGAACTAAGAGATACGCTCACATGCACTAACATGAACTAAAAGGCACGCTCACATGCACTATCATGAGCTAAGAGGCATGCTCACATGCACTAACACGAGCTAAGAGGCACGCTCACATGCACTAACATGCACTAAGAGGCACGCTCACATGGACTGACATGAGCTAAGAGATACGCTCACATGCACTAACATGAACTAAAAGGCACGCTCACATGCACTAACATGAGCTAAGAGATACGCTCACATGCACTAACATGAACTAAGAGGCATGCTCACATGCACTAACATGAACTAAAAGGCACGCTCACATGCACTAACATGAGCTAAGAGATACGCTCACATGCACTAACATGAGCTAAGAGATACGCTCACATGCATTAACATGAACTAAAAGGCACGCTCACATGCACTAACATGCACTAAGAGGCACGCTCACATGGACTGACATGAGCTAAGAGATACGCTCACATGCACTAACATGAACTAAAAGGCACGCTCACATGCACTAACATGAGCTAAGAGATACGCTCACATGCACTAACATGAACTAAGAGGCATGCTCACATGCACTAACATGAACTAAAAGGCACGCTCACATGCACTAACATGAGCTAAGAGATACGCTCACATGCATTAACATGAACTAAAAGGCACGCTCACATGCACTAACATGAGCTAAGAGATACGCTCACATGCACCAACATGAGCTAAGAGATACGCTCACATGCACCAACATGAGCTAAGAGATACGCTCACATGCACCAACATGAGCTAAGAGATACACTCACATGCACTAACATGAACTAAGAGGCACGCTCACATGCACTAACATGAACTAAAAGGCACGCTCACATGCACTAACATGAGCTAAGAGATACGCTCACATGCACTAACATGAGCTAAGAGATACGCTCACATGCATTAACATGAACTAAAAGGCACACTCACATGCACTAACATGCACTAAGAGGCATGCTCACATGCACTAACATGAACTAAAAGGCACGCTCACATGCACTAACATGAACTAAGAGGTACGCTCACATGCACTAACATGCACAAAAAGAAGGTGTGGCTGGCCGGCTCTGTGAACAAAGAGAAGCTGTGATATCAACACACAGACGGAGACAGACTTCATTTTTCCATCCTATAGAATGGAATTTTTTGAGATGTATATTATTCCTGAGATGGTGATATGGAAATAAAGAGAGTAAACAGTGAACATGATATCTGATATTTATAACATAGAGACTGTGAGTCTACCTGTTGATGCTCACACTGAGTTCAGTTTTTACATCATATCTCTCATTGGCTGATGATACTGTCACTGCTTGTTGTGATGGTCATTGACAGAGCAGGTGAAGCCCTCACCTGAAGGTGATGGTGACACAGAGACAGGTCAGCAGCAGGTAAGACACCACACTGATGACAGACAGCGTCGCCACGGAGACAAGAACCAGCAGTGACGAGCCAAACGCCAACACCGACTTCTTTGGTTCTTTCCAGTGGACGAGCTGTAAGGCTGCAGAGAGAGACAGAGAGAGAGACAGAGCGAGAGAGAGACAGAGACAGAGAGGCAGAGAAAGAGAGAGACAGAGACAGAGAGAGACAGAGAGACAGAGAGACAGAGAAAGAGAAAGAGAGAGAGACAGAGAGAGACAGAGAGAGAGAGAGAGAGCGAGAGAGAGACAGAGACAGAGAGAGAGAGAGACAGAGAGAGAGAGAGAGACAGAGAGAGAGAGAAAGAGAGAGACAGACAGAGAGAGAGACAGAGATTTTATTTTATTTTATCATTATTATTATTGTATTTCATTTTAGTATTATGTTTTTAATATTTTATTATTATTTTATCATACTATTTATTGTATTAAATCGTTTATTGTTCTTAAACATGAGGTATTATGACAGCTATCCATAACTTGGATAGTTTGAACTCTGTGTTTCTGTGTCTTTTTTATTTTTTGGTGCATCCTGATCTGTTGACGTTATTTTTAAGAGGAAGACTTTTTACTTGTTGAGTGAAAATATTATATTATTGTTTCATTAGACGATGGCTCCCATAAATCAGTCAATAGTTAATCTGTCCTTACCCTGAGTGACAAACAATATGATTCTGAGGAGAAACATGAACCAATAGCTCCTATAATATGTACTGCAGTCTGTTAAAGTGAGTAAGCAGCTTAATACCAGTCAGCTGAGCAGATCAGCTGATGGACAATAGAACTTTGTAACACTCAGCAGCTTTAACAGCGACCGTTACCAAGTGATCAGGTTGGACCGCAAACACAGCTGAACACTAGTTATTAGTTTTTAACCAATTATTAGTTTTTAACCAATTATTAGTTTTTACAAACAATTGTTAGTTTTTACAAACAATTGTTAGTTTTTACAGACAATTGTTAGTTGTTACAAACACTTATTATTTTTTACAAACAATTGACAGTTTTTGTAGACAATTGTTAGTTTTTTCAGTCAATTGTTAGTTTTTACAGTCAATTGCCAGTTTTTACAGTCAATTGTTAGTTTTTACAGTCAATTGCCAATTTTTACAGATAATTATTAGTTTTTACAGATAATTGTTAGTTTTACAGACAATTGTTAGTTTTTACAGACAATTGTTAGTTTTTACAAACAATTATTAGTTTTTACAGACAATTATTAGTTTCTACAGACAATTGTTAGTTTTTACAGACAATCATAAATTTGTACACACAATTATTAGTTTTTACACACAATTATTAGTTTTTACAGACAATTATTAATTTTTACAAACAATTATTAGTTTGTACAGATAAATATTAGTTTTTACAGACAATTGCTAGTTTTTACAAACAATTGTTAATTTGTACAGACAGTTGTTAGTTTTTACACACAATTGTTAGTTTTTACAGATAATTGTTAGTTTTTACAAACAATTGTTAATTTTCACAGACAGTTGTTAGTTTTTACACACAATTGTTAGTTTTTACAAACAATTGTTAATTTTCACAGACAGTTGTTAGTTTTTAAAAACAATTATTAGTTTTTACAGACAATTATTAGTTTTTACAAACAATTGTTAATTTGTACAGACAGTTGTTAGTTTTTACAGACAATTGTTAGTTTTTAAAAACAATTATTATTTTTTACAGATAATTATTAGTTTTTACACACAATTATTAGTTTTTACACACAATTGTTAGTTTTTACACCCAATTGTTAGTTTTTACAAACAATTGCCAGTTTTTACAGATAATTATTAGCTTTTACAGACAATTATTAGTTTTTACAGTCAATTGTTAGATTCTACAGTCTGTTTTACAGTCTATTAGTTTTACAGTTACATACATGAGTTACTTGTCTTAGTTCCTGATAAAAGGCAAACAACATGAAGCTTACTGATCTCAAACATCTGTATAAAGACTGAACAGCCAATCAGCTGCTGTTCTATTTGTCATAGTCATCGTTCACAAGCGCTGAATGAAGTGAGATGTTGAATCATTGAGCCTCACCTGACTGTGTGAGGTCTCTGAGAGAGGAAGAAGAAGAGTTGTTGGATGATGATGAAGAGTCAGAGCGACTGCTGCTGGTGGAATCGGCCATTTTGTTGTTGTTGTTGTTGTTCTTCTTCTTCTTCTCCTCCTCCTCCTGTGTTCAGATGTGAAGTTTCTCTGCAGGTTAAAACCCCTAAACTAAGTCTGAGCTGCTGCTGATAGACCGATTGATGACGTCATTGTCAGGGGCGGGGCTTATAGCGAGGGGCGTGTCCACAGGTCAGCTGTCAGATGTAACTTTCAACATGTGAAGAATGAAAACTACTTAACTTCCATTGAAGTGATTCAAGTTTTTTACTAAAATTTATTTAAAATGTTCTAATATTTACTGTCATTTCTCTTTTAAATCTTTTTCTTTTTATATATAAATAAATAATCATCCATCTGTCGTGTTTCTGTTTAAACTTTTCCTTCAGTTCACATGAAGCTTCAGCAGAAGTTCAGTCAGGAACACTCTTTAATCTCCTTTTCATTCATAATCTCTCTCTGTGTGTGATTACTCTAGATCAGCTGATTGTGGGTGTTCACATTAAATCAACCTATGGATAAAATGTTCCTTTCCCTTTTAACATCTAGTTGTGGGTAGTTCAATTTATTTTGTAAAGCCCAGAATCACAAATCACAAACTTGCCTCAGAGGGCTTTAGTCTGTACACATGTGACATCTTCTGTCCTTAATCACTGAGTCCTTGAGGGTTCAGGGTCTAAGTGGTTGAGTGTGAGAGACTGTAAGAGCTTGAAATGGGGTAAATATGAATGGGACAACATATCACATTACTATGGCAAGTATCTTTCCTCACAAGATGAGAGGTAATTCAAATAATATATTTACTTACTCCTTTCCTACCACTTGTCCTCATTTCTTACCACTTGTCCTTTCCTTTCCTACCACTTGTCCTCCTTTCTTACCACTTGTCCTCCTTTCTTACCACTTGTTCCGTGTCTTACTTGCCACTTGTCCTTTCCTGTCTTTCTTACCGCTTGTCCTTTCCTTTCCTACCACTTGTCCTCCTTTCTTACTACCTGTCCTTTCCTTTCCTACCACTTGTCCTTCTTTCTTACCACTTGTCCGCGTCTTTCTTGCCACTTGTCCTTTCCTTTCCTACCATTTGTCCTTCTTTCTTACCACTGTATTTTGAGATAGACATTAATAATAAAGACAGTGAAGTGAGGTTTCTGTAGTCCGTCCAGCTCAGTTTACAAACACGTTTATTCCCTTGTTTTAAAGAATAGACATTCATGAAACAACATCAGGTCCACCAGAACCAACACAGTACCTCTTTGGTTCTGGTCTAGTACCTGAAGGCTCTCGACACCTCAGACCCAGTGTCCACTTCAGTCCGTGGAGCACTACATTACCCAAGATCCTCTCTGTTCATCAAGTCTGACAAACAGACAAATGTTCTCCAAAGTTCTGCAGCTGGAGGAATACAATCAGTTCGTTTTTCATAATAAGGGCACATGATTAGTTTGTTTTTCAGAATAAGGGCACATGATCTTTATTCAACATCCTGATTGATCAATCAGATGTTGTCGTTTTGTCTTTAAATCCATTGTTTTGTTCGTTCTCATCCAATCAGCTGTAGTGTTAGCTCATCAAGCCCCGCCTCCTCAAGGGGTCCAGGCTGTCCAATCACAGTGCGGGGGGCGTGTCCAAAAGGGGGGTGGGGTTTAGAGACTCCCTCTTGTAGGTCTTGGGAGGAAGTTTGGGGACGGTGTACCGGGGAGGCACTGGGGGGCCGTCAAGGGGGAGGAGGGGGAGGGGCATCTTCCTGGAGGCGGGGCTGGGAATTGGGGTGACAGGGGTGAGAGGAGGGAGGGGGGGTGAGGAGGAGCTGATGGAGGGTGAGGAGGAGGCGGTGGTGGTGGAGGAGGGGAAGAAGGTCTGCAGGTCACAACGGGGGCGGCCCTGAGGGGGGGGGAGGAGGTGTAGAGGAGAGCTGAGGGGCTCCCGTGGAGGCAGGGAGGGGGGGCTGTTGGGGGGAGACGACGAGTAACGAGGGGGGAGGAGCTTACAGGTGGGCTGACGAGGGGGTACAGCGGGGGGGCTGTCCAACGTCGACATCATCTGAGACAGGAACAGAGAGGGGGGGTAATTACACTTGGTAGAAACATTGAGCATCTTCATAAAAATCTGACTCGTACATATACATGTCAGTCACCTTGGAGGGGGAGGAGTCAGCAGGAGCCGACTCTGGACGTCTGCGAGGAGGAACAGGAGGAGGAACAGGAACGTCCTCAGAACCACGACTGAAACTCACCATGGAGGAGACCGAGGAGGACCCTGAGACCAGAGAACACAAGCTTTAAAACATCAGACACTCTGTTAGAACATCAGACACAGACACTTAGAAATCTGTGATTGGTGGGAATAGTTAATGTCAGACTTGTGATTGGTGGGATAGTGTGTCGGTGGGGGTCTTACTGGAGTGAAAGGGGCTGCTGGGACCTTGCGGCGAGTCAAACACACTGCCAACATCTGTGGAGCTGGAGGTGGCGGAGGCAGGGGGCGGAGTCAGGGGGGTGCGGGGGGAATTGGGGGCCGAGACAGCCCCCCCATCGGCCTCGCTGTCCGGGATGCGGCTGTAACTGATCTTTCTGGGCTCGTTCTGCAGCGGCGTCGGGTGCCGCATGGTCCCGGGCCTCGCTGAGGTTGGACGGATCCCCGGAGACTTCAGAGGACAGCTGTACTTCTTCACCTGGGGGGGTTAACGGACATATTTTAAACAGATTCATCATCAACTCCTGTAACTCCCATCAGATTCTGACCGCTTCCAGGTGTCCAAGGCGTCGCCATGGTGACACTTACAAATCGAGGCAACGATCGGGCGTTTCGAGGTTCTATTTCCAGAGATTTGTTGAACAGGTGATCGGCGAAGTCTTTCTCTGACATGTCCTCCATCGGGTTCAGGTTCTCGAAGAACCTCTGCTCCGACAAACACAGAACACAGTCACACCTCTGACACTAACACACACAGCGTGAACAGTAAGGCGACGACATCGTCATCAACACTGACCCTGATGTCGTTCTCCACTCTCAGACAGTACGGTTGGTTCTGGTACTGTTGGATCTCTCCGGTGATTTCCGCCACTTTCCTCCTCTTGCTGAAGTTGATCAGATCTTTGCCGTGTCTGCGCAGGAAGTCTGGGTTTCCCTCCTCCGTCTTCAGGATGTTGGTCAGGTAGATTCCTGAACAAACCGAGAGAGAGCGACTCCTGATTAAACATTTGACCCCTTCGTGTTCAAACCCATTTATAAAAAAGACAGATGAGTGTCGGAGCGTACCAAAGAAGGGGACACAGGGGGGGTTGATGGAGCGCAGTTTGGCCAAATACTTCTTGTAATGATCTTCACTCAGCTCGTGAGCTTCCTCCAGGATCTTTCTCTGTCGACTCGGAATTTGCTGGGAAAACAAAAAAACCCACAAAGCACGTATTATTTTATATATTTAAAAAGGGAATCACAGTGTTTGTAAACATTTTACCAAAACTATAGAATGTGATTTTGTTTTTGGCGATGACCAGCAGAGGTAGAAGGAAGTGTTGGGTTACCTCGAAGGTGTGGTCCAGTCTGTAGACCGGAGATGAGTTCATGGCACTGACGACCTCCAGAACTCCGTTAAAATTGTTGAGCTCCTGAAAAACTTGCAGAATCTCGATGATCCGAGAAACGACGGCGACCCGTTCCTCCAGGTTCTCTGTTTCTACCATACACCTGCAAGAAGGATCCAATAGGACGGGTAAGACATCAAAGTCCTGTTTAACTGAGGGTGAAGCTCGTGGCTGGAGATATGTTTGGAAGTGAGGACGGTAGGTAGGAGGTGTGGTTTACGTGTTGGTTGGAGGTGTGGTTTACGTGTTGGTTGGAGGTGTGGTTTACGTGTTGGTAGGAGGTGTGGTTTACGTGTTGGTAGGAGGTGTGGTTTACGTGTTGGTAGGAGGTGTAGTTTACGTGTTGGTAGGAGGTGTGGTTTACGTGTTGGTTGGAGGTGTGGTTTACGTGTTGGTAGGAGGTGTGGTTTACGTGTTGGTAGGAGGTGTGGTTTACGTGTTGGTAGGAGGTGTGGTTTACGTGTTGGTTGGAGGTGTGGTTTACGTGTTGGTTGGAGGTGTGGTTTACGTTTACTAATCAGCATTGCGTATGTGTCTGACCAAAATACCAAAAAAGCAAAGAAGACATGATTCATTTACATTTATTTTTTTGTGTTTTTAAAGTTTTTTTGTTGTATGTATAATAAGCATCATTTAGTTATCGCTACTGAGAATTTAACAAACATAAAAACATGACGTAGATAGGTTTACAGTTTTCAAAGTGCACATTTCAAATATCATCTATTACACATGAAGATAGAGTTATGAACACCGGCTGAATATCTATGAACAGAATCATTATAACTGTATTATAACTGATACTGTGTGAATAATACTGCTGTTAAAAAGAACCTGATCTGTTTAAAGTGATTCAAACCAAATGTTATTGTACTTTTGTTCATATAGCAGTACTTTAAAATAAAAGCGTGCAATACATTACTTTTGAATTAATTATTGAACTTTGCGCATAACAATGAGATTAATCAAGATTAAACATTATAATCGTTGCCCAGCACTACTTTATATGCTTACTGGTTGGTGCTCCCCCCCTTTGTAGTGGTCTCTGAAGTCACCTCATTAATAGGTTTGTATGAGTTTGTCTGTGATGTCAGAGTGAGGTCTTACTTTTCAAACCAGAGTGTGAGGTTGGTGGTGTGTCGTATCATCCTCAGCAGGTTGGGGGAGTGAATCTCTTTGTCTTCTTTGGTCCAGACGCTGCCAACCAGCTCAGACGGCTGCACCGCCCTGCAGAATAAAATATACATATAAATGAACTACAAGTACATTCACTGAGCTTCCTGATAGTTCAAGTGGACTACCCTTACCTGTAGAAGTCAGACTCGAGCAGGGTAAGCTGCCGGCCGATCTCGATGGGGTGAAGCGTCATGAGGTCGAACTGCTCAGTGTTTCCTGGTTTACAGGTGTGCCACTCGATGGGAGGAGGAGAGTTCTGGAAGGTTATGCTGTGACTGGGCACGCTCACCTGAACCTGCTTTTTCCTCTGGATGATCTTAGTTATCGACTCCACCCATTTCCTCATTGCCTTACCTGCAACACAAGACATTTATTTCTATCAGCCAGCTCCACACAGGTGTTCACACAGGTACGTACCTCTGACTGATGACCGACAGGTGTTCACACAGTTACGTCCTCTGACTGATGACCGACAGGTGTTCACACAGGTACGTACCTCTGACTGATGACCGACAGGTGTTCACACAGGTACGTACCTCTGACTGATGACCGACAGGTGTTCACACAGGTACGTACCTCTGACTGATGACCGACAGGTGTTCACACAGTTACGTACCTCTGACTGATGACCGACAGGTGTTCACACAGGTACGTACCTCTGACTGATGACTGACAGGTGTTCACACAGGTACGTACCTCTGACTGAGGCAATGAACTCCTCCAGTTGTCTCAGCAGGTAAGCGTCTCTCTCGAAGTCGTAGAAATGATGCTCCACCCAGTGACGACACACATTCAACACTCTACAGAGCAGAGGAAGTAGATGAACAACATCACGGTGACATCACACATGAGGTCATTACATCATCATCATTACATCATCAGAGTCTCTACCTGAGTTGGACCGGTTGGACAAACTCTTTACGGAAGCGCTTGAGTTCGGCGCTCAGCGGCTGCTCTCCTCCCTCCAAGGGATCCACATCGCTGGGCCTCGGCTCCGGGATCTCAAACCTGAAAACATTACAGACCTGAGATGAGATCTTAAACCTGGTTTGGTCCATGTGAAGGTTTAAACTAACACAGGTGTGAGGAGTGATGTGATTGGTCCCTCACCTCTCCATGAGCAGGTCCAGCAGCTCCTGAGGTTTACAGAAAGATCTGTAGGTGGTGAGAAATGTTCGGACAAAGTTTGGATCTAAAAGGAGGAAACAGAAGAAAACACAACAGCTTAAAAACCAGAACAACCAGTTTAGAGCCCAGATGCATCATGGGAGTGAACTGGTAACTGGGCGTGTCCCCACAAGACAGGTAAGATAAGAACAACAACAACACACTCACAGGTGTAGTCTCACTGACAAACTGTCCCCTCTTCTGTTTACCCATCATGCAACAGGCCACAGGTGCATCACCTGATCCCGTCTATAAACACCCGTGTGACATCACGTCTATAAACACCTGTGTGACATCACGTCTATAAACACCTGTGTGACATCACGTCTATAAACACCTGTGTGACATCACGTCTATAAACACTTGTGTGACATGACGCCTCACCTGCGTACATGTGGAAGGTGAGCCTCTCGATCAGTTTCAGGACCGTCCCCGCTTTGACGACGGGGATCCCGGACTTGGACTGGACGTTCTCCTCGAACACGACGTTCTCCTCCGAGTCCGGCTCGGCAAACCGGTACACCTCGGCTCCCGGCAGCCTCACCTGCTCGTCCTTCTCCTCCTGCATCATGGCCGAGTCCAGCATGCGCTCCAGCGTGCTGCGGTACTGCAGCGAGATCAGCGCCGCCATCCAGCCGTTCTTCTCCTCTGCGGACTTGGCGGCGAACACCACGCTGTTCCCGTCCTTCAGGACGATCTCGAAGGCGTGCCGGTACTCGCCCTCCTTGTCGTCCCGGTCGTTGATCTGGACTTTGCGCATGAAGAACTTTTCTTTGAGCCGGTACTCCGCGGCGGAGCCGGCGCCCGGCAGCCGCGGCGGCCCGTGGTTGGACTTGCAGCAGATCATCAAGCCATCGAACAGGAAGATGTGGCGCTCGTGTTTGGCGCCCACACGGGTCAGCGTGCCCTCCATGATGAACTCGTTGCAGCACTGACCGATGTCCTTACCCTCCCAGCCATCAATGTTCTTCTGGATCTCATTCATCTTCTTGATGGCCAGGTGCTTTCCCTTCATCTGGTGGCTGTAGAAACGACACGCCGACTCGCTAAAGAAGAAGAAGAAGAAGAAGAAGAAGAAGAGGGTGGGAAAACAGGAGAAGAAGGAGGAAGAGGAGGAAAGAAGAAGTCAAGGAGGATCTTGACTTGTGGTCTACAGGAGCCCAGAAGGGACAAACTGCAAATACACACATGTAGTATTATAGTACTGTCAGTGAGAAATACACACATGTAGTACTATAGTACTGTCAGTGAGAAATACACACATGTAGTACTATAGTACTGACTGAGTGAAATACACACATGCAATAGTATTATAGTACTGTGAGTGAGTGAAATACACACATGCAGTAGTATTATAGTACTGTGAGTATGTGAAACACACAATACATGATCAATACTATCAATCAACATAGATAATACAGATCAATAACACATTATTACATTCTGTAGAAGCAAGTATCCACTTTAGCCACACTGATGACGTTCCTGCTGTTATTGTTTCACATTAAAAGCCCTCCACGGCCGTGCCGGCAGGATGCTTTTATTGTGAAAAAGTTGTTTATTGTTTACATATAGTTGTTGTGTTTAACGTTTAGAAAAACAAGACAAAGAAGTAAACTTCAGTTTGAGCAGCAGCTCACTAATCACTTTACAGCTTAAACCCTCAAGTATGTGAACAGTTTCACAACAACCTCCATCTACACCGTCACCATCTACACCGTCACAATGTACACCATCACCATCTACACCGTCACAATGTACACGTCACCATCTACACCATCACCATCTACACCGTCACAATGTACAACGTCACCATCTACACCGTCACAATGTGCAACGTCACCATCTACACTGTCACAATGTACAACGTCACCATCTACACCGTCACAATGTGCAACGTCACCATCTACACCGTCACAATGTACACCGTCACGATCTACACGTCACAATGTACACCATCACCATCTACACCGTCATCATCTACACTGTCACAATGTACACCGTCACCATCTACACCGTCACAACGTACACCGTCACCATCTACACATCATCATCTACACTGTCACATCGTACACCGTCACCATCTACACCGTCACAACGTACACATCACCATCTACACCGTCAAAATGTACACCGTCATAATGTACACGTCACCATCTACACCGTCACAATCTACACCATCATAATGTACACCGTCACCATCTACACATCACCATTTACATCCAACATCCTCCAAAAAGCAAAGAAAGAACAAATGGAAGTCACCTACGTCCTCATATCCACCTGCCAATCATCCAACCACCTGTCCTCTCCTTCTTCTCCTCCTCTTTTTAAGAGTAATAAAGTTATAACTTCATAGACCTACTTTTCCTCTCTGTGTTCTTTTCTTTCTAACAAATAGCGAACAACAAGCAGCAGACCAGCACCGCCCAGATCCTGACGAAACTTCCTTCTACCAACACACAAACACACACACACACACACACACACACACACACACACACACACACACACACACACACACACACACACACACACACACACACACAGGTCTATTTATGTCGGGGGGAAACAGGGAGGATGGGAGGAGTCCACCAGACTGGTCCATGTGTGTTCAGCTCTTATTGTTCAACACACTCAGTGTTCTACTTTCATTCTTTCTTATTTAACATATTTTAACAGTATGTTTTGTTCACCTCGTTCAGCTTTGACAGTAATAAAAAGTTCGGAGTCAAATTCTTTGCAGCTGTTCACATAGTTGACCAATAAAGCTCAAACTGATCTCCTCAAGAATGCCCAGTACCCCATAAAAGGACCACTAGAACCACATAAAAGGACCACTAGATCCCCACAAAGAACCATTAGAACTCATAAAGGACCACTAGAACCCCACAAATAAACACTAGAACTCATAAAGGACCACTAGAACCATATTAAGGGCCACTAGAACCTCATAAAGGACCACTAGATCCCCACAAAGAACAACTAGAACTCATAGAGGACTACTAGATCCCCATAATGGGTGGAGCTCCAAACTACATGGGGCTGTACAGGTGTGTGCAGGTGTGGTACAGGTGTATACAGGCGTGGTACAGGTGTATACAGGTGTGTACAGGTGTATACAGGTGTATACAGGCGTGGTACAGGTGTATACAGGTGTGTGCAGGTGTATACAGGTGTGTGCAGGTGTATACAGGTGTGGTACAGGTGTATACAGGTGTGGTGCAGGTGTATACAGGTGTGGTACAGATGTATACAGGTGTATACAGGTGTGTGCAGGTGTATACAGGTGTGGTACAGGTGTATACAGGTGTGGTACAGGTGTGTACAGGTGTGTGCAGGTGTATACAGGTGTGTGCAGGTGTATACAGGTGTGGTACAGGTGTATACAGGTGTGTGCAGGTGTATACAGGTGTGGTACAGGTGTATACAGGTGTATACAGGTGTGTGCAGGTGTGTGCAGGTGTATACAGGTGTGGTACAGGTGTATACAGGTGTGTTCAGGTGTATACAGGTGTGGTACAGGTGTATACAGGTGTGGTACAGGTGTGTGCAGGTGTGGTACAGGTGTGGTACAGGTGTGTGCAGGTGTATACAGGTGTGGTACAGGTGTATACAGGTGTGTGCAGGTGTATACAGGTGTGGTACAGGTGTATACAGGTGTATACAGGTGTGTGCAGGTGTACCTGAGCCTCCTCTTGGCGAGGCTCCTGGAGCAGATCCTCTCCATGCTGCTCTGCAGGTTGAGCAGAGCGGTGATGGCCTGTTTCAGACACTCTTTATCCTCCTCTTCTTCACTCTTCTCTTCCAGTTGCTGCAGAAGCACAATACAAACATGTGGACGATAGAGTCAGTCACACCTGAGAGGTAACATCACCTGCAAGGACAGGTGAAGCACCAAACACTACACTGCAAAGGTCTCAGGAACCACTGTAGGCCGGGACTTGATGTCAGGGATATTCTGACTGAGCAGAGCTGTACTATAAAATCAGCTGATATAAAAGGACCAGGACCAGACCACGGCTGGAGAAAGAGAAGACTCGGGACGATAGAGTTTGTCTACAGAGAACTACGTGAGAACCAGACTAGACCAGAACCAGGATAGTACCAGGCCAATCAAGAAGAGGGAGGACTAAGCCTGATATATCAGGCCCAGAGAGGGTACAGGACCAGAACCAGGTCCGAACCCAGACCTCAGTCCAGCAGCAGCATGTGAACAGAGCTCATCTGACCTGTTCCTTCAGGGTCCAGGATCAGAACCAGATCAGGATTAAAGCGCCTGCCCCTCCTGACCCCCCTTCAGCCCTGAAGTAATCTGCAGAACATGACTGGAGGTATTTCAGAGATTTAACCTCAACTGGGCCAAAGGAGCTTACAGCTGCACAGTTGAAAGTCCCAGACCAGGACTGGATCTACAGGATACTGGTGTGACTGGGAACCTGCAGCTGACATCAGTGTGATACTGGGACACATGGTGGGGATTCTTAAACCAGACTGGTCTACATAAACTGGCTTAAGAGCTTTAAGTCTGCTATTTGTGTCTGTATAATAACTGTGTTCGATACAGATATTTGGATGTGTTTTAAGGGCCAAACTAAATATATAAATACATAAATACATAAATATATAAATATATAAATACATAAATATATAAATACATACATATATAAATACATACATATATAAATATATAACTAATTATGGAATTAAAATCTTCAATAAATTAAAATAATAAATAATTATGTCATTTAATCACAATTTAAATGATTAACTGAGGCACGACTTCCTCGTCATTTTGTATCCAAAATGATTTTCCCTCAACTCTACTGTATATACTGTACATATATACACACATATACATACATACACACACACACACACACACACACACACACACACACATATATATGTGTATGTATATATATATGTATGTTGATGTGTGTGTTATATATATATATATACACACATACACACACACACATCAACATACAAACACACATATATATATATATATATATATATGTGTATATATATATATATATATATATATATATATATATATATATATATATATATATATATATATATATATATATATATATATATATATATTAGTGTTGGGCAATGATTACAATTTTTAATCGCGATTAATCTCCGGCAGAAATGTTCACGTAGA
This sequence comes from Cebidichthys violaceus, assembly GCF_023349555.1. Lineage (NCBI taxonomy): Eukaryota > Metazoa > Chordata > Actinopteri > Perciformes > Stichaeidae > Cebidichthys > Cebidichthys violaceus. Next base: position 469,800 of record NW_027176973.1, read on the forward strand.
AACTCCATTCAAACTTTACAATATTCAACTTTCTGGGTATTTTTTTTTTGTTAAACCCATTAAAACTTTAAAAAATATTTTAAAATATCCCTCTTACATTTTTACTAGTGCTGGGCAACAATTAAAATGTGTGGTACAGGTGTAGTACATGTGTAGTACAAGTGTGGTACAGGTGTAGTGCAGGTGCAGCACAGGTGTGGTGCAGGTGTAGTGCAGGTGTAGTACAGGTGTAGTGCAGGTGTAGTGCAGGTGTAGTGCAGGTGTAGTGCAGGTGTAGTGCAGGTGTGGTGCAGGTGTGGTGCAGGTGTAGTACAAGTGTAGTACAAGTGTAGTACAAGTGTAGTACAGGTGTAGTAGTCTTACCTTGAGGATCTCAAACAGGTGCAGACAGTGGTAAACAGGAGTGAGCAGCAGTCTGGGCAGAACGTACTGAACAGCCTCTTTAAACCCTTCACAGATGGACTGAAGACAGACAACACTTTTACTGCATCATCATCATCATCATCATCATCATCATCATTTACCTGGAGAAGGAGCCTACAGGTCTTATGTCAGAGACAGGGTTTACCTGGAGAAGGAGCCTACAGATCTTATGTCAGAGACAGGGTTTACCTGGAGAAGGAGCCTACAGGTCTTATGTCAGAGACAGGGTTTACCTGGAGAAGGAGCCTACAGGTCTTATGTCAGAGACAGGGTTTACCTGGAGAAAGAGCCTACAGGTCTTATGTCAGAGACAGGGTTTACCTGGAGAAAGAGCCTACAGGTCTTATGTCAGAGACACGGTTTACCTGGAGAAGGAGCCTACAGATCTTTTGTCAGAGACAGGGTTTACCTGGAGAAGGAGCCTACAGATCTTATGTCAGAGACAGGGTTTACCTGGAGAAGGTGCCTACAGGTCTTATGTCACAGACCAGGGACAGGGTTTACCTGGAGAAGGAGCCTACATGTCTTATGTCACAGACCAGGGACAGGGTTTACCTGGAGGTGGAAGGCTGCTCCTGGTTTGGACACTTGACTCAGGAAGTGTTCATGGAAACCAGAGCGCAGGGTGTCCTGAGCATACGTCTCATAGGGGTCAAAGGCCAACTCCTATCAATCAATCAGACAGAATCAGAGCTGATCATCATTGAACCTGTGATGTAATGGTATATATACGTATAAACATATACACATTCACACATATATATATACACATATACATACACACACACACACATATATACGTATACACACATATATATATATCACATCACAGGTACAGACCTCGGCCAGGTCTTCGAAGCAGCTCCCCACCAGAGGATGAGGACTGCCTTCATCGGTCATCTCCACCGTGTCCTCGATCAGACCCAGCAGCTTCACCGTCACCTCGTGGATGTCAACGATCCGACTGAAGATACTGTCCACATCCTGACGGAGACACACCAGATCAGATCAACATGGAATACACCATGGAATACAACACAGAGGACAACAAGGTGGACACCAAGGAGGACAACATGGAGAACAACAAGGTGGGCAACATGGAGGACAACAAGGTGGACAACAAGGTGGACACCAAGGAGGACAACATGGAGGACAACAAGGTGTGCAACATGGAGGACAACAAGGTGGACAACAAGGTGGACAACATGGAGGACAACATGGTGGACAACCTGGAGGTCCAGGTGGAGTACGTACGTGCTGAGAGAACAGCGTGGGGCTCGAGGTGAAGGGCTCTCTGAACACCTTGATCAGCAGGTTGAGCGTCCTCAGGAACTGTCGACCGTCAGACATGAAGCTCCTCACCAGCTCGTAGTAACTCTGCTCATCATTGGCCGACGGCTCCTCATCCATCAGAGGGAAGCCGCTGATGTCCTCCTCGTCCTGGTGGAACATGTCCATCAGCACCTGAGAGACAGACAGGAAGACAGGTGAGAGAGAGAGACAGGTGAGAGGCAGACAGGCAGACAACAACATGGTAAACATCACAGACTGATCTGTGATCAGCTCCCGTTTGTCCTCCTTCAGATCTCCAGCTCCCCCCTGTGGAGGCTTTGTCCATGGCAGACCATAATACCTCGTCACCATGGAGGTGTGTGCATGCGTGTCTCTGTGTGTGAGTGTGGTTGTGTGCGTGTCTCTGTGTGTGTGTGTGTGTGTGTGTGTGTGTGTGTGTGTGTGTGTGTGTTTGTGTGGTTGTGTGCGTGTCTCTGTGTGTGAGTGTGTGTGTGTGTGTGTGGTTGTGTGCGTGTCTCTGTGTGTGTGTGTGTGGTTGTGTGCGTGTCTCTGTGTGTCTCTGTGTGTCTCTGTGTGTGTGTGTGTGTGTGTGTGTGGTTGTGTGCGTGTCTCTGTGTGTGTGTGTGTGTGTGTGTGTGTGTGTGTGTGTCTCTGTGTGTGTGTGGTTGTGTGTGTGTCTGTGCGTGTCTCTCTGTGTGTGTGTGTGTGTGTGGTTGTGTGCGTGTCTCTGTGTGTGTGTGTGTGTGTGTGTCTCTGTGTGTGTCTCTGTGTGTGTGTGTGTCTCTGTGTGTGAGTGGTTGTGTGCGTGTCTCTGTGTCTCTGTGTGTGTGTGTGTGTGTGTGTGTGTGTGTGAGTGGTTGTGTGCGTGTCTCTGTGTGTGTGTGTGTGTGTGTGTGTCTCTGTGTGTGTGTGTGTGTGTGTGTGTGTGTGTGTGTGTGTGTGTGTGTGTGTGTGTGTGTGTGTGTGCACCTTGTCAGCACACATGGCCACAGTGATGTCCTGCTGAGAGATCTCATAGTGTCTGATGTTCCTCACGTAGTTTCCTGCCAGCTTCAGGATGTCAGCAGAGATGTACTCCAACACCGCCACCATGTAGACCGACACCTGGTGGTCTATCTTGTACCCCAGCACCTCCTGACAACACAAGGCATCATGGGAAATGTGATGATGATGATGATGATGATGATGATGATGATGATGGTGGTGGTGAAGGTGGAGACACTAGTACCTTCAGCAATGGGTGGATCTTGTCCACAGGCAGAGCCAGAGGATTCCTCCTCTTCCTCTTCTCGATGGCAGCCTGAGCGTCAGCTATCGCCCACTTATCTATGGGATGAGGGAAACTCTTCTGGACCCGCTCCTGGTGGGACGGGGACAGGGGTTAACATCTAGACTCTGGTCTAAACATCTAGACTCTGGTCTAAACATCTGGACTATGGTCTAAACATCTGGACTCTGGTCCAAACATCTGGACTAGTTTTAAATATCCTCCGTCATGTAAATGTGTTTTTCTCTGCGTGAGACATGTGGGTGAAAAGTGTCACTGTCTCTGAAGTCTGGATGAAGAGTAAATAATCGTGTGTGTGTGTGTGTGTGTGTGTGTGTGTGTGTGTGTGTGTGTGTGTGTGTGTGTGTGTGTGTGTTACCTCCACATCCTGGACAGTTCTTGGTTGAGCCTGACACAGCATGCTGAGCAGGAGCAGGATCAGCTCCTCAATGTATTGCAGCGCCTCCTGCTGGGAGACCAGGTTAGGATGCACCTGGTTCAGTACCTGCAACACACACACACACACACACACACACACACAGTCATTAGGAGTGTTGGACAACAGGTGAGACAGGTAATAGAAGTCCCTCCCCTTCTGGTGGACCACCATGGGATCTTAAGTATGTTAACGCTTCACTTCCTGTCAACAGTGTAATAAAAACCTTCACTTTGTTTCAACAACTAGCACAACATGGGGAACTGAGAAAGACCCTCTCAGTCTGACAGTACTGTGCTGCCACCAGGTGGAGAAAAGTAGGTGTTACAGATCCACCTGTCAGGTGTGTTCAGTGCTCAGACAGACAGGTGGAGACACAGAGGACAGGTAGAGACACAGTGGACAGGTGGAAACACAGTGGACAGGTAGACACAAAGAGGACAAGTAGAGACACAGTGGACAGGTAGACACACAGAGGACAGGTAGAGAGACAGTGGACAGGTGGAGACACAGTGGACAGATGGAGACACAGATGACAGGTAGAAACACAGAGGACACAGTGAACAGGTGGAGACACAGTGGACAGGTAGAGACACAGGACAGGTAGAGACACAGTGGACAGGTGGAGACACAGTGGACAGATGGAGACACAGATGACAGGTAGAAACACAGAGGACACAGTGAACAGGTAGAGACACAGAGGACAGGTGGAGACACAGTGGACAGGTAGAGACACAGGACAGGTAGAGACACAGTGGACAGGTAGACACATAGAGGACAGGTAGAGACACAGTGGACAGGTAGAAACACAATGGACAGGTGGAGACACAGTGGACAGGTAGACACACAGAGGACAGGTAGAGAGACAGTGGACAGGTAGACACACAGAGGACAGGTAGAGACACAGTGGACAGGTGGAGACACAGTGGACAGGTGGAGACACAGACGACAGGTAGAGACACAGAGGACACAGTGAACAGGTAGAGACACAGAGGACACAGTGAACAGGTAGAGACACAGAGGACAGGTGGAGACACAGGACAGGTAGAGACACAGTGGACAGGTGGAGACACAGTGGACAGGTAGACACATAGAGGACAGGTAGAGACACAGTGGACAGGTGGAGACACAGTGGACAGGTAGACACACAGAGGACAGGTAGAGACACAGTGGACAGGTAGACACACAGAGGACAGGTAGAGACACAGTGGACAGGTAGACACACAGAGGACAGGTAGAGACACAGTGGACAGGTGGAGACACAGTGGACAGGTAGACACACAGAGGACAGGTGGAGACACAGTGGACAGGTGGAGACACAGAGGACACAGTGAACAGGTAGAGACACAGAGGACAGGTGGAGACACAGAGGACAGGTAGAGACACAGTGGACAGGTAGAGACACAGAGGACAGGTAGAGAGACAGTGGACAGGTAGACACACAGAGGACAGGTAGAGACACAGTGGACAGGTGGAGACACAGACGACAGGTAGAGACACAGAGGACACAGTGAACAGGTAGAGACACAGAGGACACAGTGAACAGGTAGAGACACAGAGGACAGGTGGAGACACAGGACAGGTAGAGACACAGTGGACAGGTAGACACATAGAGGACAGGTAGAGACACAGTGGACAGGTGGAGACACAGTGGACCGGTAGACACACAGAGGACAGGTAGAGACACAGTGGACAGGTAGACACACAGAGGACAGGTAGAGACACAGTGGACAGGTGGAGACACAGTGGACAGGTAGACACACAGAGGACAGGTGGAGACACAGTGGACAGGTGGAGACACAGAGGACACAGTGAACAGGTAGAGACACAGAGGACAGGTGGAGACACAGAGGACAGGTAGAGACACAGTGGACAGGTAGAGACACAGAGGACAGGTAGAGACACAGTGGACAGGTAGAGACACAGAGGACAGGTAGAGACACAGAGGACAGGTAGCAGCTAAAGAGTTGGAGGCAGAAGAGAGTGAACGTTGGACTCACACACATGATTTGAACGTCTTCCAGACTCTTTCCTCACAAGATGAGAAGTAACTTCATATCATCTATTTACTCGTCCAAACAGCTTCAATGACTGAATATTTGATGAATAAATAAATATCCTCTGATTTCACGTGTTTTTGTTACATCTTTAACCCTTAATGTTTCTGAGTACATGTAATATGACAGGCTGAACACACGTGTTTAATCCTCTTTGTTTACGTCTCCATGCGTCCACTGGGTACCTTGTGTTTAACGTCACATTGATATGAATTGTGGGTAATTCCCTTGGGCCAAGTCAGCATCTAATGCTTACAACAGTAACAGAGAAGATCACATGACGCATATGGTTCTATGAACTGTTTACCACACAACACACACTCCTACCTGTGTGTGTGTGTGTGTGTGTGTGTGTGTGTGTGTGTGTGTGTGTATACATGAGTTGTGTTTGAACACACCAAGCTGCATGTTTCTGTTTGACCAACAACAAACTGACTTCAACCAGGTGTAACTACAGTTACAGTAAGAACACGTCCACATGATGTCCCAGTAAAAGTCCAAGAAGAACATTTCTCATCTACCATCATACGGAGGAGTGAGTGAGTATGAGTCAGTATGAGTATGAGTGAGTATGAATATGAGTGAGTATGAGTGAGTATGAGTATGAGTGAGTATGAATATGAGTGAGTATGAGTGAGTATGAGTATGAGTCAGTATGAGTGAGTATGAATATGAGTGAGTATGAGTATGAGTGAGTATGAGTATGAGTGAGTATGAGTATGAGTGAGTATGAGTATGAGTGAGTATGAATATGAGTGAGTATGAGTATGAGTGAGTATGAGTATGAGTGAGTATGAGTATGAGTGAATATGAGTGAGTATGAGTGAGTATGAGTCAGTATGAGTGAGTATGAATATGAGTGAGTATGAGTGAGTATGAGTATGAGCGAGTATGAGTATGAGTGAGTATGAATATGAGCGAGTATGAGTGAGTATAAGTGAGTATGAGTGAGTATGAGTGAGTATGAATATGAGTGAGTATGAATATGAGTGAGTGTGAGTGAGTATGAATATGAGTGAGTATGAATATGAGCGAGTATGAGTGAGTATAAGTGAGTATGAGTGAGTATGAGTGAGTATGAATATGAGTGAGTATGAGTGAGTGAGTATGAATATGAGTGAGTGTGAGTGAGTATGGGTGAGTATGAATATGAGTGAGTGTGAGTGAATATGAGTGAGTATGAGTGAGTATGAATATGAGTGAGTATGAGTGAGTATGAGTGAGTATGAGTGAGTATGAATATGAGTGAGTGTGAGTGAATATGAGTGAGTATGAATATGAGTGAGTATGAGTATGAGTGAGTATGAATATGAGTGAGTATGAGTGAGTATGAATATGAGTGAGTGTGAGTTAATATGAGTGAGTATGAGTGAGTATGAGTGAGTATGAATATGAGTGAGTATGAGTATGAGTGAGTATGAGTGAGTATGAGTGAGTATGAGTATGAGTGAGTATGAGTGAGTATGAGTGAGTATGAGTGAGTATGAGTATGAGTGAGTATGAGTATGAGTGAGTATGAATATGAGTGAGTATGAGTATGAGTGAGTATGAGTGAGTATGAGTGAGTATGAGTATGAGTGAGTATGAGTGAGTATGAGTATGAGTGAGTATGAGTGAGTATGAGTATGAGTGAGTATGAGTGAGTATGAGTATGAGTGAGTATGAGTGAGTATGAGTGAGTATGAGTGAGTATGAATATGAGTGAGTATGAGTGAGTATAAATTAGTATGAGCAAGTATGTGTGTGTGTGTGTGTGTATATATATATATATATATATATATATATATATATATATATATATATATATATATATATATATGTCTCAGTGTGTGTGTGAGTTGTATATGTCTCAGTGTGTGTGTTTGTGAGTGTCAGTGTGTGTATATATATATATATACATACATATATATATATATATATATATATATATATATATACATACATATATATATATATATATATATATATATATACATACATACATATGTCTCAGTGTGTGTTTGTGAGTGTGTATATATATATATATATATATATATATATATATATATATATATATATATATATGTCTCAGTGTGTGTGAGTGTCAGTGTGTGTGTGTGTGTGTGAGAGTGTGTACCTTCTCCAGTGAAGACACCAGCAGGCCTCTCCACTTCGGTCCGTTCTCCTCGTTAAAGAAGTCGTACTGCAGCTGGCCCGCCTGCATGTCTGCTGCTGCTGCAGCGGGACCGACACGCACGGTTCACCGGTTTACATGCACGCTGACCGGCTGAGCCCGAGTCCGGTAGGAGGGAGGGTGAAGCTGGGCTGGTTGCTGGATGCATTAGCCTGTTAGCATGTAGCTAATGAGTGTGCTAACGTTAGCAGCAGTTATCAGCCGCGCGGATTGATCCATCGGCAGCGGGTTCAGTGAGCCGACAGGTGAGCCGCTACTGGTCCAGGTGAGTCTCGGTGTGTGTTGCGGCCGGTCACGGTGAACGGTTGTTGGTTGTTGTGACTCCGGTGTGTACGGTGCTGGAGACTGTTGATCATGACTGGGCATGCGCAGTGGGCAGGTTCTGACGTACATTGCCGGGGCTTCTGATAGAGTGTGTTCATGGAGTCAGCGCGTGGCAGTGACAAGCCAACAGACAATCACACACACACACACACACACACACATGTGTTTCAGTCACTTTAGTGACATTAATTCTCATCCTAGAAACTAACAATAACATAATATAACCACAAACATTAACATGACATAATCTAACCATAATATAACAATAACATAACATAATAGAGCCCTGTTCTGTTCCATCTGGAACCCTGTTCTGTTCCATCTAGAACCCTGTTGTGTTCTACCTAGAGCCCCTTTGGGTTCCATCTGGAATCCTGTTGTGTTCTATCTAGAACCCTGTTGTCTTCTACCTAGAGCCCCTTTTGGGTTCCATCTAGAACGCTGTTGTGTTCTACCTAGAGCCCATTTGGGTTCCATCTAGAACCCTGTTGTGTTCTACCTAGAGCCCCTTTGGGTTCCACCTAGAACCCTGTTGTGTTCTATCTAGAACCCTGTTGTCTTCTACCTAGAGCCCCTTTGGGTTCCATCTAGAACCCTGTTGTGTTCTACCTAGAGCCCATTTGGGTTCCATCTAGAACCCTGTTGTGTTCCATCTAGAACCCTGTTGTGTTCTACCTAGAGTCCCTTTGGGTTCCATCTAGAACCCTGTTGTGTTCCATCTAGAGCCCCTTTTGTTCCATCTAGAGCCCTGTTGTGTTCTACCTAGAGCCCCTTTGTGTTCCATTTAGAGCCCCTTTGTGTTCCATCTAGAGCCCTGTTGTGTTCTATTTAGAACCCTGTTCTGTTCTATCTAGAACCCTGTTCTGTTCTATCTAAACACTGTAGTTTGCTACACAGAAGCAGATCAGTCTGATGATGTTTATATTGTTTATTTACAGCTGAACATCAGGATGGGGGGGGCAGGAGGTTTAATAGGGTACCATGGAGTTCCATGGAGGGGGTAAAGGATGGGGCATTGGAATCAGCAGGTACAGGATGGGTATCAGAGTATCAGAGAGTACATGAGGGGTATCAGGGAGTATCAGAGGGTACAGGAGATGTATTAGAGGGTACAGGAGGGGTATCAGAGGGTATCAGCGGGTACAGGAGGGGTATCAGGGAGTATCAGAGGGTACAGGTGGGGTATCAGGGAGTATCAGAGGGTACAGGAGATGTATTAGAGGGTACAGGAGGGGTATCAGAGGGTACAGGAGGGGTATCATGGAGTATCAGAGGGTACAGGAGATGTATTAGAGGGTACAGGAGGGGTATCGGAGGGTATCAGAGGGTACAAGAGGGGTATCAGGGAGTATCAGAGGGTACAGGTGGGGTATCAAGGAGTATCAGAGGGTACAGGTGGGGTATCAGGGAGTATCAGAGGGTAAAGGAGGGGTATCAGGGAGTATCAGAGGGTAAAGGAGGGGTATCAGGGAGTATCAGAGGGTACATGAGGGGTATCAGAAGGAGATTCTAGAAGGCATCTAATGATTTGTTTGGGTTTCAAAGGTTATCTGGATATCTGAGAGCATTAGAGGGGTATGATGCAGTACAAGAGTGTTTCAGAGGCAATAACAGGTCTCAGGGGGTATCAGAAGTATCTGATGAGGAGTACCCCCCCCCCCCCCCCATCAGCCTGCTCTGTTAGAGGGTATAAGAGGGTACAGACGTGGCATCCAGCCTTACAGGATCTGAGACTAAGCAGAAGACGACTGGACGTTGAACTCCTAAATTCAATAGATACTAAAGCACCAAGCAGCAGCATTTAGTTTATACACCTGGTTCACCTGTTCAGACCTGGTTCACCTGTTCAGACCCGGGTTCACCAGTTCAGACCTGGTTCACCTGTTCAGACCCGGGTTCACCTGTTCAGACCTGGTTCACCTGTTCAGACCCGGGTTCACCTGTTCAGACCTGGTTCACCTGTTCAGACCCTGGTTCACCTGTTCAGACCCTGGACTTCCTGTGTGTGTGAGGCTCTGATCTCAGACCACCCGACTGGTGAATCAGGTCCAGTGTTTGATGAGTAAAAGGGTTCTCTGGGATGTTCACTTACAGATGTTCCACATGTTCTCCAGACAAAAACACGAGGTTCCTCTTTGTGCTCCAACACAACACTGCTTCAATGAATTCATATATTCTCTGATCAGGTAAAAAAAAACACTATACTTGTATATATTTACATGTGAAATACCTCCATAATATATTACGATACTGCAAGCGAGGCGGTATATTGATCTTAATTGTAGGAGAACCGTCACAGTATAAAGAACATCATTTTTTGAGAAGCGATACAGAATCAACAAAACATAATATGGCCATACTCGATACTTTTACTTTACATTTTGATTGATTTAGTTTCATTTTAGTATTTACAGGTTCGGGGGTTAAGATCTCTGAGGGTTCTTCACAGCCTGAAGATGAAGTTAAAAGACGTGAATATGAGAAAGCTACAAAAGATAATAAGCCAAAGACAGAAAGAAAATGAAGCTCTAGCTTTGTTGGGGAACAAAGCTTCAGACTGATTTCACTTGGACAGATGTGGACCTGCAGGTTTTTGGGGGTCTTCTGGTTTCTAGGCTGGTTTTATAAAGTGCGGGACCCCTTCAGGCTGATGGACTCATCCTGGAGGTGTGTTCATGGTTACGTGTGTTCCTTTATGTTCTTGTTTTAGAAACTGCAGGTGAGAAGAAAAAAACAACAAAGAAAAGCAGAGGAGAAGGATGCTGATTGTTAGCCTGTTAGCCTGTTAGCATGCTAGCTCCTACAGTTTTCCTGCCCCCTCTGCTTCTGGTCTAGGTCAAAGACACCTGTAACCACAACCCCAACGATGACGTCACGCTGTACCGGAGTGCACCTATTCGTCTCTGTGGCCAGGTGACACGTTTGAAACCGCTGGAGGTCGGCGAAGGTCAAGAAGTCCGTGCAGGACCCGGGTCACTTAAACCAGGTCCAGACCTCTGTTTGATTGACAGGTTGGCGGGCTCAGACCGAGGACTCGCGGGCGGTTTTGGAGCGCAGAGCTCCGGCACGGCTCAGGAAGGGGAAGGCGGTGCCGAGGCATCCGGAGGCCACAGTGAGACCCAGACTGGCCCAGGCGCAGCAGAGAGACCAGCCGTAGCCGTGGTCCACGTCAGCCGGCAGGCCGTAGATGAAGGGGGGGTTTCTGGACAAGTCGTAGCTCACGCTGGCTGCGTACGTACACAGAGAGATGGTGCAGAAGATCCCTGAAGAAGAACAGGAAGAGACAAGAACTCTGAGTACTAAACATCCAGGAGGACCTGATTCAGAGACCAGAGGGGTCCATCCAGGATTCTTGATTCAGAGACCAGAGGGGTCCGTCCAGGAGGACCTGATTCAGAGACCAGAGGGGTCCACTAAGTCTATTAGACAGGTATGACGTTTACATTAATATTCACTATATTATTAATATTTACTATATTATTAATCGGTATGATGTTGTCTCTCCCTGTCTGTCTGTCTCTCTCTCTCTCTGTCTCTGTCTCTCAGGTGTCTTACCTGCCATGAGGAACAATAATCCAGAGACGTGCTGCGTCAGACTTTCCTCCCAGAAGAACCCGACCGACACCACGATGGTCCCACAGAGCAGGACGGCCGCCGCCATGCCGAGAAAACCGGCTGTGATGCGCCGCAGGTCTACAGGAGGAAGGGACAGGGTTTTATAGAGACCAGGTCCAGGTGTTCCCAGTCTAGTAACAGTCAGGGTTTTATAGAGACCAGGTCCTGGTGTTCCCAGTCTAGTAACAGTCAGGGTTTTATAGAGACCAGGTCCAGGTGTTCCCAGTCTAGTAACAGTCAGGGTTTTATAGAGTCCAGGTCTAGGTGGTCCCAGTCTAGTAACAGTCAGGGTTTTATAGAGACCAGGTCCTGGTGTTCCCAGTCTAGTAACAGTCAGGGTTTTATAGAGACCAGGTCCAGGTGTTCCCAGTCTAGTAACAGTCAGGGTTTTATAGAGTCCAGATCTAGGTGGTCCCAGTCTAGTAACAGTCAGGGTTTTATAGAGACCAGGTCCAGGTGTTCCCAGTCTAGTAACAGTCAGGGTTTCTAGAGACCAGGTCCAGGTGTTCCTAGTCTAGTAACAGTCAGGGTTTTATAGAGACCAGGTCCAGGTGTTCCCAGTCTAGTAATAGTCAGGGTTTTATAGAGACCAGGTCCAGGTGTTCCCAGTCTAGTAACAGTCAGGGTTTTATAGAGACCAGGTCTAGGTGGTCCCAGTCTAGTAACAGTCAGGGTTTTATAGAGACCAGGTCCAGGTGTTCCCAGTCTAGTAACAGTCAGGGTTTTATAGAGACCAGGTCTAGGTGTTCCCAATCTAGCAACAGTCAGGGTTTTATAGAGACCAGGTCCAAGTGTTCCCAGTCTAGTAACAGTCAGAGTTTTATAGAGACCAGGTCCAAGTGTTCCCAGTCTAGTAACAGTCAGGGTTTTATAGAGACCAGGTCCAGGTGTTCCCAGTCTAGTAACATCATATTCTATAAGAAATCAACCACATGCAGTCTTGATTTTACACCAACTACATTTCTTAAAGAGTATTTTATTGATTATTAACATTTCATTAGCAACAGGAACTGTTCCATCATCTCTTAAACATGCTGTGGTCCAACCTCTTTTGAAGAAACCTAGTCTTGATTCCTCTGTACTTTGCAATTTTAGACTCATTTCTAAACTTCT
>NW_027176973.1:487500-502500 GCF_023349555.1 Cebidichthys violaceus
ACCGGAAGTTATGAGTTATATCCTTCAAAATAAAAGCAATGTCACCTTTAGGACAGCTTACTGCCCCACAACTCGCCAATAATTCACCAGACATCACAAACAATAACATATAAAATATTAGATCGTATGGTTGGTAAATACAGAACAGATTTTAATGTGATGGTTAACAAATCAAGTCCAAAATTTAACCCACAATGCATCGCGTTTGCACGAAGCACATCCTGTAAAAAACACAAAGAAACATTTCTTTACATTTAACATTTAGGAGGACTTGATCAGTTAAAGTGACGCTTCATGGTAACAACAGGTCTACCAACTGCTTCAAGAATGAAAATCATTATTATTATTATTGTGCCGGTGTCAACGTGTGACGGCTGAAATCAGCTTTCTCAACATCAATAGTTTTTTTTCTTGCAAGTTTCATCACTGAGTCTTATTCTGAAATCAAAAACCGGAAGTGTCCATATGACAACACGTCAAATAACTTAATGGTGCTTCTGAGCTGGGTGTGGACTCTCTGTCCCTCCTTCTGTCCGAGTCTCTCTCTGCTCACTCACACCAACGCTTATTTATGTTGATATATATATATATATATATATATATATATATATATATATATATATATATATATATATATGTGTGTGTATATATGTGTATACATACAGAGAGAGATGATGAAATGTTTCAAAAATGAACACAAAATCACTGATGATGTCATTAAATCTCCCAACTCTTTTCTGCAGTAGAATCAGTGTTATTAACAGTAGAGTCTCAGTAGAATCAATGTTTTTAACAGTAGAGTCTCAGTAGAATTATTAACAGTGTAGTCTCAGTAGAATCAGTGTTTTTAACAGTAGAGTCTCAGTAGAATTATTAACAGTGTAGTCTCAGTAGAATCAGTGTTTTTAACAGTAGAGTCTCAGTAGAATCAGTGTTATTATCAGTATAGTCTCAGTAGAATCAGTGTTTTTAACAGTATAGTCTCAGTAGAATCAGTGTTATTAACAGTAGAGTCTCAGTAGAATCAGTGTTTTTAAACAGTAGAGTCTCAGTAGAATCGGTGTTATTAACAGTGTAGTCTCAGTAGAATCAGTGTTTTTAACAGTATAGTCTCAGTAGAATCAGTGTTATTAACAGTATAGTCTCAGTAGAATCAGTGTTTTTAACAGTAGAGTCTCAGTAGAATTATTAAGAGTGTAGTCTCAGTAGAATCAGTGTTATTAACAGTAGAGTCTCAGTAGAATCAGTGTTTTTAACAGTATAGTCTCAGTAGAATCAGTGTTATTAACAGTAGAGTCTCAGTAGAATCAGTGTTTTTAACAGTAGAGTCTCAGTAGAATTATTAAGAGTGTAGTCTCAGTAGAATCAGTGTTATTAACAGTAGAGTCTCAGTAGAATCAGTGTTTTTAACAGTAGAGTCTCAGTAGAATTATTAAGAGTGTAGTCTCAGTAGAATCAGTGTTTTTAAACAGTAGAGTCTCAGTAGAATCAGTGTTATTAACAGTAGAGTCTCAGTAGAATCAGTGTTTTTAACAGTAGAGTCTCAGTAGAATTATTAAGAGTGTAGTCTCAGTAGAATCAATGTTATTAACAGTAGAGTCTCAGTAGAATCAGTGTTTTTAAACAGTAGAGTCTCAGTAGAATCAGTGTTATTAACAGTAGAGTCTCAGTAGAATCAGTGTTTTTAACAGTATGGTCTCAGTAGAATCAGTGTTTTTAACAGTATAGTCTCAGTAGAATCAGTGTTATTAACAGTAGAGTCTCAGTAGAATCAGTGTTTTTAAACAGTAGAGTCTCAGTAGAATCGGCGTTATTAACAGTAGAGTCTCGGTAAAATCAATGTTTTTAACAGTAGAGTCTCAGTAGAATCAGTGTTATTAACAGTAGAGTCTCAGTATAATCAGTGTTTTTAACAGTAGAGTCTCAGTAGAATCAGTGTTTTTAACAGTATAGTCTCAGTAGAATCAGTGTTATTAACAGTAGAGTCTCAGTAGAATCAATGTTTTTAACAGTATAGTCTCAGTAGAATCAGTGTTTTTAACAGTAGAGTCTCAGTAGAATCAGTGTTATTAACAGTAGAGTCTCAGTAGAATCATTGTTTTTAACAGTAGTCTCAGTAGAATCAGTGTTTTTAACAGTAGAGTCTTAGTAGAATCAGTGTTATTAATAGTAGAGTCTCAGTAGAATCATTGTTTTTAACAGTAGAGTAAAAATAAACCTTTCAGCTCTTCATAATCCTTTTATTAGTTTTATTCGGATGTAGTTTTTAAATTCCCACCGCACGTGAAGGCATCTCTGCCCCCCCCCCCCCCCCCCCCCCCCCCCCTCAGCCAGTCTCTTCCGGTATGGAGTCAGTGCGCATGCGCCCTGTGTGTGGCAGGAAGAAGAAGCCATGTTGTTAAAGTAGCAGTGAAGATTCTCTCTTTTAGTGCCGCAGAAGCTCCGAGTCTTCCGGACTCGACTCGCTCTGAACATCCGGAGAAGATGAGCTGCGGACCGGACGTTTCACGCAGAGACCCGCAGGAGGACTTCCAGCTGATCCAGCGGGTCGGCAGCGGGACGTACGGTGACGTGTACAAGGTACGGACGGTGACGTCACAGCTACAGACTCCGTTAACAACAAACAACAATGATCAATATAATCTATTGACGTCACACGTCTATAACTGATGTATTTATTTAAATTTTAAACAGACATCAAAGAACAACAACAATGTTCAACATCGTAATAAAGTTGAAGTCAAATATATATATATATATATACATATATATATATATATATATACGTATATATATATATATATATATATATATATATATATATATATATATATATTTGTATATTTCCTTGTTTCACAGTTCCAGGTGAAGTGCACCTCACTTTGTCACCTGTTCTAAATGATCGCTTCATATTTCCATCTATGATCTAGTTTTGTATAGTTTGTTAAAGAGGATTTAAATGATCAATATAATCTAATGACGACGTCTTTTAGCCGATGCTTCATGTGTTAGAGCTGCATTCTCTCTAGTGTCCACCAGGGGGCGACTCCTCTGGTTGTATAGAAGTCTAGTCTAAAATGACTCTACTTCTCTCTTGATTTATTCCCTCAGTAAACATTGTAAACATGAGTTTATGGTCTCAATCTCTAGTTTACAGTCTTCTTCAATACAGCATGATGTTCATTTAGTACATTATGAAACATTTAGAGTCAAACAGACCATAAAGCAGGGGATGCTTTAGGGGCGGGGCTACACGCTGATTGACAGGTCTCTACGTCATTTCCTGTTAACTGTTTGCAAAACCAAGATGGCGGCAGACAGAATGTTGATAAGCTGATCAGAAAACATCAGAGTAGACGTCACTTGATGTGGAAAGGGTTAAAAACATGTTTCCTCGTTTCGTCTCTCCTGGCATGTTTTCCTTGCTTCCTTCCATGCATCCTTGGTTTGGAGGAAAAGTGGGAACGTGGATGCTAATAAGAGACTTGGGATGCCCCCCCCCCCCCCCCCCCCTGAGAGGTTTGTACTGGACTTGCCCTTGTCCACAGAGGAGGATCTGTTTGGACCTTTAATCTTGAGAAGGAATCCCTCACAAATGTAACGTGGGCTGCTGGTTTGTCTTTGAGAAGGCTGTCGCGTGGACGAGGAGTTGATCCGGCCTCTCCTCTCCTCTCTGTGACGGTCAGGAGGAGTCTCCTTGTCTCCTTGTCTCTCCTTGGTGACTGAGGCCTCATGGGAAATCTCAGGTGACTCTCAGAGTCAAAACTCAAAGTGACGGCAGAAAAAAAATGAAAGTTCACCATTAAGTTGATCAATAATTCAGAGTGTCCCTGCTGGACTCTGCTGCTTCCTGTAACACGACCCCCCCCCACTGGAACCTCCTGGTTCACCCACCTTGACTTTGACTTCTCTGATTGGTTGTCAGGACGCTGCTCTCTGCAACAATTCATTCTTTTCATTATCAGTCAGTGATGAAGATATTCATTTTTACTCTCTCTCTCTCTCTCTCTCTCTTTCTATATATATATATATATATATATATATATATATATATATATACGTATATACGTATATATATATATACATATATATATATACTGTATATGTATATATATATATTGTATATGTATATATATATACATATATATACTGTATATGTATATGTATATATATATGTATATATATACATATATGTATATATATATATAAACCATTTTAAACCATTTTATATATATATATAAACATTTTATATTTATATTATATATAATATATATACATATACAGTATGTATGTGTGTATATATATATATATATATATATATAAATGTATTATAAATATTTATACAAATATACTGTATATGTATATATATATATTATATGATGTAATATTACATTATTATATATTCATCTGCAGAAAGTCCTCTAGATTTCATGTGAACATTGTACTGATTGTTAGCATTTAGCTCGTAGCATTTGATTCCAGTTTGAAAGCTGTCAATCAAACTGTGGACCAACCGGGTCGCTGCCCTGCTCAGAGGACCCCGGGCAGCAGCAGCAGCAGCTGTCGACTCATCAGAGATTCTACACCCTCACCTTCACTGATCGATACCTGGGGGGCCGTTTCCCACGATCCTCTGCTCTGACTCGTTATTAGCATTTATAGCATCAGACTGCCCCCCCGTCACAAGGTATTGATCTTCATCCTGAAGGGGGGGGGGATTATCATGAGCTGTGTTTTAATTAACACTCAGTCAGTGTGTTAGAGAGCTGAGGCTGCAGGATGTAGAGGTCAGAGGAGGAGGAGGAGGAAGAGGATGAAGATGATGATGATCGATCCTCCATCAGGTCCTCAGATCCTTGCAGACACATTTTCATTTTCACCTTCTGTTCCACAAGAAGATCAGAATAAAACTGTATTATTTAATGATCTAAAATGTCACATTCAACATAAATGTGAAACATGAAATAAAAGTCCTCATGACTTGTCTTTAGTAATTATTTGTGATTAGAATCTGTATTGATAATCATCTCATTGATTAGTTTTGACAAGGACTGAACTGTGTTAAACCAACACACACACAGACACACACACACACACGCTACTCTGAAGGTGTGTGAGCCCTGAGGACGCATTTATTGATCGATGCTGCCTGTTCATTGTGTGTGTGTGTGTGTGTGTGTGTGTGTGTGTGTGTGTGTGTGTGGCTGAGGCTGAGGTTGCAGCCTGACTGAAACATGTCGATGACAACAAATAATAAACAGATTAAACTGATGATGATGAAATCATTTCTCTCTTTCTCTCTCGTAAGGCAAGAAGAGTCAGAACTGGAGAACTGGCTGCCATCAAAGTCATCAAACTGGAGCCTGGTAGGAATCAAACCAGCAACCTGCTGCTGCATCATGTCACTGCACCACGTCACTGCATCCTGTCACTGTATCACGTCACTGCACCACGTCACTGTATCATGTCACTGCACCACGTCACTGTATCATGTCACTGCACCACGTCACTGTATCATGTCACTGCAGCCCGTCACTGCAGCCCGTCACTGCATCCTGTCACATGTCACTGTATCATGTCATTGCGCCACGTCACTGTGTCATGTCACTGCATCCTGTCACCGCATCACGTCACTGCACCACGTCACTGCATCCTGTCACCGCATCCTGTCACTGTATCACGTCACTGTACCACGGCACTGTATCATGTCACTGCGCCACGTCACTGCACCCCGTCACTGCAGCCCGTCACTGCATCCTGTCACATGTCACTGTATCATGTCATTGCGCCACGTCACTGTGTCATGTCACTGCATCCTGTCACCGCATCACGTCGCTGCACCACGTCACTGCATCCTGTCACTGCACCACGTCACTATATCATGTGACATGATACAGTGACATAGTCACATACAGTGACTGCATCATGTCACTGTATATTGTATGAAGCCTGATGTTACCAGATCACAGAGGTTTTTCATGATTAACATGTGCAGATAGTGAAGAGCAGTGAGGTTCATCATCTTCATCCTCCTCCTTATTAATCAGTGCAGACTGACTGCAGCAGTCAGCAGGTGGTCCGTGTGTGTGTGTGTGTGTGTGTGTGTGTGTGTGTGTGTGTGTGTGTGTGTGTGTGGTAGATCATCCTATACAGTGAATACTGATCAGTGGTTCATCCTCTGGAGAGCAGGAAGCAGATCAGGACAATATGACGAGTACTTTTGGGTTTCCAGTGCAGTGTTTTAAGTGAGGCTGGTCACTGGCAGAAGTTATTTGTTTTAAGGTGGACTGGAGGTGAGAGTATTGACCGGTGCTGTTGTCTGTGCTCTGCTGACTAAGCAGCCATCTCCGTCCTGCAGGATGATATAAATAGAATCAGTTGAAGTCGATCATTAAATAAGAAAATCACTGCAGAGTTAAGAATTACAGTCGGTGTGATCGGCTCCACTGTAACATCCGATCAGATCACAGAGTCCACACAGTTAGATTGGATGAGCTCGATGGTCTTAGTATGGATGGATGTTTGTAGATGAAAACATCCAGATGTCACGATGGACGAAAGCTGCTTTCATTTGGAGTTTTTCGTGTGGATTTCTGTCTCAGCAGCAGAGTGAGACCTCTTCCTCCAACGTGAGCTCACAGCAGAGCTTCTTCTTTTAATGAGACGTTACATAAATCCTCCATATTTATTCTGATCAGCTGGAGGCTTTAATGAGGCCCGAAGCCTCCGGCAGCAACAAAGACTCTTTGTTCTCCCTCTGAGCGTTTCTGTGAACACCTTCATCCATGGACAAAATAATAGAAACACTTAGACTCTGTCTGCATACTGAGACGGTGATGATGATGATGAGTTTACCAGCTGAACGTCCAGATTCACTCAGTCACCACAGCTGCCCTAACCGTTGTTTTCGTTACTGATGCATTATTTTCTCTATTAATTGATTGAATAAAAAATGTCCGCGATAATCTGAAATGACGAGCTGGAACATAAACCGACATAAATTATTACCCAGTAGTGATTGGCTGCTGACTAATCAATGAATCAATGTATTGACAGAACTCGTCACAAAACAGATTGTAGTCGAACAAAACCTGACTTCTCAGATATGAAGTTTAAATATTTCAAACTGATATTCATAACTATGTGTTCATTCGTGTTTCAACACCTAACAATAAGAATTTTTGTGTTTTCGTTATCTAAGAATGAGTCTTTTATATCTACATGTTTATACGGGAGCCCAGAGCGGACAAACCAAAGAGAGTCTTTCACGTTGTTATGTTCCCTGAAGGCCACCGTAGACGAGGAGCGCGTCGTAGCGTAGACGAGGAGGAGCGCGTCGTAGCGTAGACGAGGAGGAGCGCGTCGTAGCGTAGACGAGGAGCGCGTCGTAGCGTAGACGAGGAGCGCGTCGTAGCGTAGACGAGGAGGAGCGCGTCGTAGCGTAGACGAGGAGGAGCGCGTCGTAGCGTAGACGAGGAGCGCGTCGTAGCGTAGACGAGGAGGAGCGCGTCGTAGCGTAGACGAGGAGCGCGTCGTAGCGTAGACGAGGAGGAGCGCGTCGTAGCGTAGACGAGGAGGAGCGCGTCGTAGCGTAGACGAGGAGGAGCGCGTCGTAGCGTAGACGAGGAGTGCATCGTAGCGTAGACGTGGAGGAGCGCGTCGTAGCGTAGACGTGGAGGAGCGCGTCGTAGCGTAGACGTGGAGGAGCGCGTCGTAGCGTAGACGAGGAGGAACGCGTCGTAGCGTAGACGTGGAGGAGCGCGTCGTAGCATAGACGAGGAGGAGCGCGTCGTAGCGTAGACGGGGAGCGTGTCGTAGCGTAGACGAGGAGGAGCGCGTAGTAGCGTAAACGAGGAGCGCGTCGTAGCGTAGACGCGGAGGAGCGCGTCGTAGCGTAGACGAGGAGGAGCGCGTCGTAGCGTAGACGAGGAGCGTGTCGTAGCGTAGACGAGGAGCGCGTCGTAGCGTGGACGAGGAGGAGCGCGTCGTAGCGTGGACGAGGAGGAGCGCGTCGTAGCGTAGACGAGGAGGAGCGCGTCGTAGCGTAGACGAGGAGGAGCGCGTCGTAGCGTAGACGAGGAGCGCGTCGTAGCGTAGAGGAGGAGGAGCGCGTCGTAGTGTAGACGAGGAGCGCGTCGTAGCGTAGAGGAGGAGGAGCGCGTCGTAGCGTAGACGAGGAGGAGCGCGTCGTAGCGTAGACGAGGAGCGCGTCGTAGCGTGGACGAGGAGGAGCGCGTTGTAGCGTAGACGAGGAGGAGCGCGTTGTAGCGTAGACGAGGAGCGCGTCGTAGCGTAGACGAGGAGGAGCGCGTCGTAGCGTAGACGAGGAGGAGCGCGTCGTAGCGTAGACGAGGAGGAGCGCGTCGTAGCGTAGACGAGGAGCGCATCGTAGCGTAGACGTGGAGGAGCGCGTCGTAGCGTAGACGTGGAGGAGCGCGTCGTAGCGTAGACGTGGAGGAGCGCGTCGTAGCGTAGACGAGGAGGAGCGCGTCGTAGCGTAGACGAGGAGGAGCGCGTCGTAGCGTAGACGAGGAGTGCATCGTAGCGTAGACGTGGAGGAGCGCGTCGTAGCGTAGACGTGGAGGAGCGCGTCGTAGCGTAGACGTGGAGGAGCGCGTCGTAGCGTAGACGAGGAGGAGCGCGTCGTAGCGTAGACGAGGAGCGTGTCGTAGCGTAGACGAGGAGGAGCGCGTCGTAGCGTAAACGAGGAGCGCGTCGTAGCGTAGACGCGGAGGAGCGCGTCGTAGCGTAGACGAGGAGCGTGTCGTAGCGTAGACGAGGAGCGCGTTGTAGCGTAGACGAGGAGCGCGTCGTAGCGTAGACGAGGAGCGCGTCGTAGCGTAGACGAGGAGGAGCGCGTCGTAGCGTAGACGAGGAGGAGTGCGTCGTAGCGTAGAGGAGGAGGAGCGCGTCGTAGCGTAGAGGAGGAGGAGCGCGTCGTAGCGTAGACGAGGAGCGCGTCGTAGCGTAGACGAGGAGCGCGTCGTAGCGTAGACGAGGAGGACCGCGTCGTAGCGTAGACGAGGAAGAGCGAGTCGTAGCGTAGACGAGGAGCGCGTCGTAGCGTAGACGAGGAGGAGCGCGTCGTAGCGTAGACGAGGAGCGCGTCGTAGCGTAGACGAGGAGGAGCGCGTCGTAGCGTAAACGAGGAGCGCGTCGTAGCGTAGACGAGGAGGAGCGCGTCGTAGCGTAGACGAGGAGCGCGTCGTAGCGTAGACGAGGAGGAGCGCGTCGTAGCGTAGACGAGGAGCGCGTTGTTCAGGAGATATGATCAAAATACAGAGTTATGAAAAGTCCAACGAATCACCTCAAATCAAGTAAACTTAGTAAATATGTTACAACTGTGTGTGTGTTTCTTATTCATGTGTGTGTGTATGTGTGTGTGTGTAGGTGAGGACTTTGCGGTGGTCCAACAGGAGATCCTGATGATGAAGGACTGTAAACACTCCAATATCGTGGCGTACTACGGCAGCTACCTCCGGTAACCGTTACAATGACGACACACAGTCTGACACAAAAATGTGGGGAAAGCTTTGTTCATTGATCTAAATGTGTGTGTGTGTGTGTGTGTGTGTGTGTGTGTGTGTGTGTGTGTGTGTGTGTGTGTGTGTGTGTGTGTGTGTAGCAGGGAGAAGCTGTGGATCTGTATGGAGTTCTGTGGAGGAGGATCACTGCAGGACCTCTACCACAGTGAGTGTTTTAATACCACGCATACGGGTTCTGATGTTTTGATTTTTGATTTCCTCTGGTTCCTGATCACATGATGTGTTTCCTCTGGTTCCTGATCACATGATGTGTTTCAGTCAGTCGGATGTGAAACACTTTGAAGATCATTTTAAAGAACTCGATCGGTTTTTACTTCCAGTTTGTCAGAATAACAGAAGTTTAACTTTCCTGCAGCTTTGTGAAAACCACAAACCTCTGAACTCTGCTCGGTAATGACAGTGTTTCGATGTGAGGGCGTCCATCTTTAAATCTCTTAACGCGCACACACACACACCCGTCAGCTGTCCTGTTGCCATGACAACGCCCACGCCTGCCTTCACATCCCCTCGCTCATTAAGGCCGTGGCGGTTTGGAGCCGGGGGCGTCGTCAGGGAGCCTTAATGAGGCCCCCAGCGGTGAGACGCCGGCCGCTCGGTTTCATTAAACCATTAAACCGCCAGAGCCACCAACCGCCACCGCACTGCCCCCCCGCTGGTCTGAGACTACGCTGGGCCCCCCTGCAGAGAGAGGAGGAGGACCACAGACAGATAACGATTTAAACAGATTTAACCTCACTTCAGTCAGAAAGGAAGCCTCACACACACACACACGTCTGAACCTTTGTCAGACCGTGTTGTAGCTCCGCCTCCTGCCTGCAGGTGTGTTTTCACCCGCAGATGAGGTGATCATCGCTTCATGGACCCACCCACACTACGGTAGGGGGTCTAGGGACCACGACCCTAAACGGGGTGTGACGGCCGACGTGTGTCCCAGCATGCACTGGTTCAGAGGCGGGGTCCGACAGCTCCACGCTGGTGTGATGACCAAACGTTTTGTCTTTCAGTAACTGGTCCACTGGCCGAGTCCCAGATCGCTTATGTTCTACGGGAAACACTGCAGGTAACATCCAATCAGAATCCTAGACCCTCCAGGTTCTGACCAATCAGATTGTAATACAGTGAGTGTGTTCTACAGGGACTCTTCTACCTGCACAGCAAAGGAAAAATGCACAGAGACATAAAGGTGAGCTTATTAATATGAATAATAATAATAATATTAATATTAGTAAACCAGTGAAGTGTTTTTATTTAGCGTAGCTACAGCAGCAAGCTAACCGTTGTGCTTCTTCTGCAGGGGGCGAACATCCTGCTGACTGATAACGGATACATAAAACTAGGTAAGTGTCACTCACCTGTCATGAACAGACCCCGCCCACTGGCCGGCCCCCTGGGAGGTAATGGGCGGGGCGTGTGATGAAGCCCCGCCCATGAGGAAATGATGAGTCGTGTTTCCGTAGTGTTGACCTGTCCTCGAGCGCACGCTCATCACTGGATGTCACGAGCTGAATGCATCAGTAATCATATTTTAATATTTTACTTTACATCAGGTTATCGAGGTTGTTTAAAGATTTTTCATGCTCACCAGAGCGTTTAATAAGTTCTGCCTTCAGATGATTTAAGTTTTTAAGTTTGAACAGATCAGAGACACTAAATATACGCTGTGGGGAATATTTATCAAACCTCATCACATCTGATGTTTATGAAGCATGTTGAGCTGCTGGACATGTTTCATATTTTGATGTTTTAAACTCTTCAAAATAAAACATTCTGCTTCATAATATTTATATTCATAACTATGTATTTACTTCATACATTAAGCTTTCTGTTTGTGCACATTTTCATTCCCTCGTCTGAACAATAATAATACATAATGCATGACACACACACACACACACACACACACACACACACACACACACACGCACAGACACACACATTTAACTTATGAACGGGTTGCTTGATTTAACCTTCGACCCTTGGTGTGTGTGTGTGTGTGTGTGTGTGTGTGTGTGTGTGTGTGTGTGTGTGTGTGTGTGTGGGTGTGTGTGTGTGTGTGTGTGTGTGTGTGTTGCCAGCGGACTTCGGTGTGTCGGCTCAGATCACCGTGACCATCGCTAAGAGGAAATCCTTCATCGGGACTCCGTACTGGTACGACCTTGTTCTCAGGAGTCTGCTGAGGTCAGCGGCTCTGCGGTTTCATCAGCCGCCATTTTGTTTTTTTTACCCTCCCGTTGATCTGGAGAGAGTCGCAGGATGGAGGATGGTGAAGATGGTGTCTGTGTGTGTGTGTGTGTGTGTGTGTGTGTGTGTGTGTGTGTGTGTGTGTGTGTGTGTGTGTGTGTGTTGCAGGATGGCTCCGGAGGTGGCGGCGGTGGAGAGGAAGGGAGGATACGATCAGCTGTGTGACATCTGGGCCGTTGGCATCACCGCCATCGAACTGGCAGAACTACAGCCGCCCATGTTTGACCTCCACCCCATGAGGTGTGTGTGCGTTACTGTGTGTGTGTCACTGTGTGTGTGTCACTGTGTGTGTGTGTTACTGTCTGTGTGTTAGTTTCTGTTTTGTTTCTATATAGTCAATGTTTGTTCTCAGTGAAGTAGAAATAAAGGAAGAAAAGACATGCTATGAATTATAATATGATATAATGATATATGCATACTGTCTCTATATATATATATATATATATATATATATATATATATATATATATATATATATATATATATATATATATATATATATATATATATAGAGAGAGAGAGAGAGAGAGAGAGAGAGAGAGAGAGAGATTTTTTTTTTTTAATTATAATTTTTTTAATTATTTCTTTTTATTAGTGCTGGGCAACGATTAAATCGATTAAATCAATTAATCAAATGATTTTCTGCGATTAATCTCATTGTTATGCTCAAAGTTCAATAATGAATTAAAAAGTAGTGTATTGCTCACTTGTATTTTAAAGTACTGCTATATGAACAGAAGTACAATAACATTTGGTTTGAATCACGTTAAACAGATCAGGTTCTTTTTAACAGCAGTATTCTTCACACAGTATCAGTTATATTTCTACTATCTGTGCTCAGTGAATGACTGTATCTAAACGTTCCACTGCTGTGCAACATGAATAACATGTTCCACACGTTTCATCAACATGTGTGTCTTCTGTCTTCATGACAGTCAGAGCATTTGAACGCAGCTCCCACTGTTCATCAACATAATGCACCGTAACTCAGAGGTGACGACGGTTACCCGGCGATGTCCGGTAGTCTCCGGTGAGAGACGGCCGGTGCGCGTTGTGACTCCGTCTCTTTTGTAGTCCTCTCCTCTTCGTACGACTCGTGTGTTCTTCTGGTGATGGTGCGTCTGGAGGGAGGCTCCTACGTGACGTCATTCATGATCCTGAGAACGTTCCTCAGACCGACGTCTTCTCAACACTAGTCGTCCTGCAGTTTGTATCTCTCCACTTCTCTGTGGCGTCTGTTAGCTCGTCTTTAGTTTATCTCTACTTCTCCACACGCTGCATCAACGTAGTGATGAAGACTCCTCCACACGCTGCATCAACGTAGTGATGAAGACTCCTCCACACGCTGCATCAACGTAGTGATGAAGACTCCTCCACCGCTGCATCAACGTAGTGATGAAGACTCCTCCACCGTTGCACCAACGTAGTGATGAAGACTCCTCCACGCGCTGCATCAACGTAGTGATGAAGACTCCTCCACGCGCTGCACCAACGTAGTGATGAAGACTCCTCCACCGCTGCACCAACGTAGTGATGAAGACTCCTCCACCGCTGCACCAACGTAGTGATGAAGACTCCTCCACCGCTGCACCAACGTAGTGATGAAGACTCCTCCACACGCCGCATCAACGTAGTGATGAAGACTCCTCCACACGCCGCATCAACGTAGTGATGAAGACTCCTCCACCGCTGCATCAACGTAGTGATGAAGACTCCTCCACCGCTGCACCAACGTAGTGATGAAGACTCCTCCACGCGCTGCATCAACGTAGTGATGAAGACTCCTCCACCGCTGCACCAACGTAGTGATGAAGACTCCTCCACACGCTGCACCAACGTAGTGATGAAGACTCCTCCACCGCTGCACCAACGTAGTGATGAAGACTCCTCCACACGCTGCACCAACGTAGTGATGAAGACTCCTCCACCGCTGCACCAACGTAGTGATGAAGACTCCTCCACCGCTGCACCAACGTAGTGATGAAGACTCCTCCACCGCTGCACCAACGTAGTGATGAAGACTGGTTTGGTGATTTACTGACATCAACGGTGTGGATTGTATTAAACAAACTGCGTTTATTAATTAATGCGTTAACGTGATAATAACGCATTAAGTTGTCCAGTACTAATATATGTATATAAATGCAGTATATATATATATATATATATATATATATATATATATACTGTATTTATACTGTATTTAGTGGGCTAACAGCAGAAAGTTAGCTCATTTTAACAAACTGACACTCCTCGTTAACTCTCTTAGAGCTCTGCTGCTGATGACCAAGAGTAACTTTCAGCCTCCCAAACTGAAAGACAAGGTGAAGTGGTGAGTATCTATCCATCCATCTCTCTCTCTCTCTCTCTCTCTCTCTCTCTCTCTCTCTCTCTCTCTCTCCATCCATCCCTCTCTCTCTGTCTCTCTTTCTATCTCTCTCTGCATGGAAACAGTGATGTAATATGTATCCAATCAAGGAGCTGCTGAATTATTAACGTCAGCCAACAAGGTGCTGTTAATGCTAATAAAGAGATAGAATATTCTCTTTGAATGTGAGCTTTGAGCATCGTGAGCAGCAGACTGATGGAGATTCATCTGCACTAAGAACCGTGGAGTGTTAAACTATTGATCATCACTGTATCTGTGTGTTTTTCTCTGCAGGACCATAAACTTCCATCAGTTTGTGAAAACAGCTCTCACCAAGAACCCAAAGAAACGACCGACTGCTGACAAACTTCTGCAGGTCAGTGAACGCCGTCATGAGGAAGATGATGATGATGGTTCTTACTTCCTGAATAAACCAGATGAGATTTTGAAAATAGGTTCCACAGGTTAAAGGGAGTTGACACTATTTTTTTGTCCCCCCCCTCAGCAACCATTTGTCTCTCAGCCTCTCAGTCGGACTCTGGCCATGGAGCTGTTGGATAAAGTTAGTAACCTGGACCAGACCCCCTACCAGGACCATCTGGAACACCTGGACGATGACGAGATCGATGCAGAGGTACACACATATATGTATGTATGTATATATATATATATATATATATATATATATATATATATACACATATATGTGTGTATATATGTATATATATGTATGTATATCAGTGGCGGGCCGTGCATTTTGTACCAGGGCCTTCAGTGCTGTCCCACTAGTTGAACTATCTCCTAATAACCTCATTATGACGCCACAGCTACAGGTTAATATTTGTT
>NW_027176973.1:507500-547500 GCF_023349555.1 Cebidichthys violaceus
TCTTCTACAGTCTGAATGTGCTGACCTCTTTACTCTCTGCTCTCCTTCGGCCACACAAAACCAAGATGAACTGAAACTGGAGCTGTTTGTTTTTTCCTCCCAATCAGGAGCCTCATGGAGTCTGTGGAGGACGAGCTCAACGAGAGGTAAGCCCCCCCCCCCCCACATACAGGTGTGACTGATCTACACCTGTATGACATCACACCAAACTTGTTTAAACGCCTGCACACCTGTTCATATGTCTGCACACTTGTTCAAACGCCTGCACACTCTCTCTGTATCTATTTCAGTGTAAAAGACTTCACGTTGCGGCCCGGCTGTCCTCACGAGGACCCTGAAGACCCTGAAGACCCTGAAGATCCTCTCACTCAGGTGTGTCCTCTCACCTGTCCTGGACTCTCTCCGTTCGTGTGTTTATCAGGATTGTTTCTACCTGTCAGAACGTCTCATATCTGCCCCTCCCCTTTCAGGATGGACACCCACCCCCTAATGATGATCACCATGGAAACCAGGGTACCATAAAGTGTAGTCCTCCTGCTAAACCTGTTCTTTACCTGCAACACCTGTTAACTTCACTTCAGCCGTCTCCTGTCTCTCGTTGTAGGACATGTCTCGTCCTCCTCTGGTCAGCGGTCTGCAGCACCCCCTGCTGTTCAGAACACGAAGAACAAGAAAGATCCTCCAGTGAGACAAACTACCATTTCTCTTTATAACATGTTGGACTACTTCAGGTTAGATCAAATCAGGTTAGCTCAGGTTAGATCAGGTTAGATCAAGTCAGATTAGCTCAGGTTAGATTAGGTTAGCTCAGGTTAGATCAAGTCAGGTTAGGTTAGGTCAGGTTAGATCAAGTCAGGTTAGGTTAGGTCAGGTTAGGTCAAGTCAGGTTAGCTCAGGTTAGATCAGGTTAGATCATGTTAGCTCAGATCACCTCAAGTCAGGTTAGATCAAGTCAGGTTAGCTCAGGTTAGATCAGGTTAGATCATGTTAGCTCAGATCACCTCAAGTCAGGTTAGCTCAGGTCAAGTTAGATCAGGTTAGCTCAGGTCAGGTCAGGTTACCTCAGATCAGGTTAGCTTAGGTTATTATAGCCCTAAAGATGACCCTGGATTAAAAAGACAGGTTCAGTTGCATCGCGCCATCATTTCTGAGTTTTTAACTCAGAAAATGAGTGTATTAACAATAAATATGAACAGTGTGGTTTAATGTGAGACTTCTACACCTGAGTTTACACCTGAGAACACCTTTGGTTTTATTGATTAACTTGTGTTCTGTTATTGACCATCTCTTCATCAGATACCTGTTAGCAACGGACTTCCACCTACACCTAAAGTCCATGTAAGTCCTCAATACAGGGTGGTGGTAGTGAGTTAGTTAGTGTTTTCATGTGTTAGTTAGTTAGTTAGTCAGTTGGTGTATTCATGTGTTTGTTAGTTAGTTGGTGTGTTTGTTAGTTAGTTAGTTAGTTAGTTGATGTATTAAAGTGTTAGTTAGTGTGAGTGGTTGTATTCATGTTAGTTAGTTAGTTGGTGTATTCATGTGTTAGTTAGTTAGTGTGAGGGTGTTTTATGTGTTTGTTAGTTAGTTAGTTAGTTAGTTAGTGTAAGTGGGTGTATTCATGTGTGTGTGTGTGTGTGTGTGTGTGTGTGTGTGTGTGTGCGTGTGTGTGTGTGTGTGTGTGTTTGTTAGTTAGTTAGTTTGTCAGTTAGTTAGTGGGTGTATTCATGTCTTTATTAGTTAGTTAGTTTGTCAGTGAGTTCGTGTGTTAGTGAGTCTTTTAATTTGTGAGTCAGTTAATCAGTCAGTCAGTGAGTCTATTAATTAGTGTATTAGTTAGTTAGTTCACAATCACAGAGAGGATGTGATGCATCATTGAGGATCACCTGGCTGAGTCACACTTTGTTGTTATTTCTTTCCGTTTGTAAGATGGGAGCTTGTTTCTCCAAAGTTTTTAACGGCTGTCCTTTGAAGATTCACTCTGCTGCCTCCTGGATCAACCCGGAGACCCGAGGTACGTCGTCCTCGGTTACCTCTGACATCTGTACAGTTTGACATCTGTGACTTTATAATGACAGTACTGTCTCAGTGTGTCAGTACTACAGTACTTCTGTCTCAGTGTGTCAGTACTACAGTACTATTTGTGTTTGTGTTCTCAGATCAGTATCTGATCTTTGGAGCTGAGGAAGGAATTTACACTCTGAACCTGAACGAGCTGCATGAGAACTGTATGGAACAGGTGAGACAGGAACCATCAGCCTGCACCTCACCTACCTGGTCTACCTGGTCCATCTGACCCAGGATCAGCTGAACGAGGCCCACCGAGAACATATTTCTAAAATTTAGCAACATGCAAGCAATGATCATTTTCTCTGGTGTTAATTTTGAGACGTTTAATGAAAGAAAACGAACAAGAACTCACAAACTAATGATGACCTGGTTATGAGCTTCAATCACAGAATAATATGAATCACTAACACATGAAACAAATCTAAATCCCTCCACATGTATCACATTAACACATTTGAAAGAAAAGAAAAAAGATAGTTGCTATAAAGATATAATATAATACAATATTAATAACAGAAACGATAGTAGTGAGTTAGATCTAAAGACTATAACACAGTTTGATAAAGTATCTGGTTTGTTTTTGTGTCTGCAGTTGTTTCCTCGCAGGTGTACCTGGGTTTATGTGATGAACAACACTCTGATCTCCATCTCCGGTGAGTCACACAAGTACATCACTGACATCAACAGATGCTGATTTAAATGGCATGTTTGTTTAAAAATCAAATCGTATTCTTATTGCTGTGTTCACATCACTGCAACATGAGACAAACTGAAAAAACAGTGACAGTTTATCATGAAATGAGATGAAAAAAAAATAGAAACATTGAACTGTGAATTCTACATTTTCAGGGGAAATGTAAACGAAAAACATCTTTAGCGAACTGAAAAGAAGAAAATTACATTTTCTTTCTAATTTTTTTTATTTTGATGGTCTCTGTGTGTTAACTGACCCCTGAGTCTTGTCTGCAGGTAAAGCCTCTCAGCTCTACTGCCACAGTCTGGCCGGTCTGTTTGAACAGACTCGACAGAAACAGAGGATGACCGTTTCCATTTCGACTCGCCGTCTGCCCGACAGCATCCTGCCCCGGTCAGTTATCTACACAACACGCTATAAATGTTTTTTATTAATTAATTTACTTTGCAGGGACGAAACATGTTGATATTGTTGCCCGGTTGTTTGGGAACAGCGACGTTAATACACAGACGTACAGACACTCGTTGCCGTTTACAGCCCAAAATGGCAGAAGCCCTACCGGAGTGCCATTTAGCGGCGGTTGTGAAGAAACCAGCACAGTTTTGTCTCTTTGCTTCTATGCTCAACTTCCTCAGTTTAAACTTCCTTCTGATTGTCTTTTTGTTTTTTGTGTCCAAGGAGGTTTACCATCTCCAATAAGATTCCCGATACAAAAGGCTGTCTGAAATGCTGCGTAGGTGAGTCCACTATTTCCCATCATGCACCACACACTTTGTGCTCGGTCTCCTGACTAAGCTGACCTGTCTCCCCTCAGGGTCAGACAGACAGACAGACAGACAGGTTTGTGTGTATATGAGCAGGTCTTACTGAGAACTACTAGTCACCAGAAGTCATAAGTACATCTCCTTTTTTAAACTAGCATCTAAGAGCATGAAGCAGAGCAAAAGTACAGTGCAAAAACAAATGAAAACAATAAGTGCAACAAAGTAATACGAATACAATAAGTGAAACAAACTAGTATGAATACAGTAAGATATACATAATTAATCTGGAAACAAGAAAGCGCTACAAAAGCTGAAGGTATTAAAGTTCAGTGATAGATCATAAAGCGCCCCCCCCCCTCTCTCCGTTCAGTGAGAAATCCCTACACTGGTCATAAGTACCTTGGCGGAGCATTCCAATCAGGTGTGGTCCTGCTGGAGTGGGTGGAGCCTATGCAGAAGTTCATGCTGGTTAAGGTAGGACATGTCTGAATCAGTCATCCGCACTAAGAACACCTTAATCAAGAACATCTTAGCCACAGGGTGAAGGTCTCAGATGTCCAGGAGGAACTCAGAGGTGAACCACTTTTCTTTCAAGTTTGAAAGGAGTCAATTGAGGAGGTTCAGCATCTGGTCAGGATCCTCCTGGACACTCCTGGGCAGCTCTACAATATAGTCAGTATGATGGTAAAGACTGTGAGAATCGTACCTAATAATAACTCTTTACTTGTGTCTGTCCTCACCAGAGCGTGGACTTCCAGCCTCCGTGTCCTCTGGAGGTTTTGGAGTTGCTGGTTGTACCCGAGCAGCCGTACCCTCTGATCTGTGTTGGTCTGAGCAAAGGAACTAAACCCAACCAGCCCGTCAGCTTCCAGACCCTCGATCCAAACTCCTCCTGTCCCGCCCCACCTGACACAGGTACAACTCCTCTTGACTCAGGTACATCTCCCGACTCAGGTACAACTCCTCCCAAATTAGGTACAATTCCTTCTGACTCAGGTACAACTCCTCCTGACTCAGGTACAACTCCTCTTGACTCAGGTACAACTCCTCTTGAGTCAGGTACAACTCCTCTTGACTCAGGTACAACTCCTCTTGAGTCAGGTACAACTCCTCCTGACTCAGGTACAACTCCTCCTGACTCAGGTACAACTCCTCTTGACTCAGGTACAACTCCTCCCAAATTAGGTACAACTCCTTCTGACTCAGGTACAACTCCTCTTGACTCAGGTACAACTCCTCTTGACTCAGGTACAACTCCTCTTGACTCAGGTACAACTCCTCCTGACTCAGGTACAACTCCCCCTGACTCAGGTACAACTCCTCCTGACTCAGGTACAACTCCTCCTGACTCAGATACAACTCCTCTTGACTCAGGTACAACTCCTCCTGACTCAGGTACAACTCCTCTTGACTCAGGTACAACTCCCCCTGACTCAGGTATAACTCCTCCTGTCTCAGATACAACTCCTCCTGTCTCAGATACAACTCCTCCTGACTCAGGTACAATTCCTCTTGACTCAGGTACAACTCCCCCTGACTCAGGTACAACTCCTCCTGTCTCAGATACAACTCCTCTTGACTCAGGTACAACTCCTCCTGACTCATATACAACTAAGCCTGACACAGGTATACCTCATGACTCAGGTACAACTCGTCACAACTCTTCACAGAGTTTGCTACTGTATCAATAGTCTAAAGTTTTGGTCTCCTCACAGAAAACCCTCAGAGTTGTGTGATCCACATCACTCAGCTGGAAAGAGACACCGTCCTGGTCTGTCTGGACCGTAAGTTCATGAAACTAGATGCTATTGATTTACTCAATTAAAGATCACTTAGTGAATTTAATGATACATGTTTTGTTGTGAAGGATTTAAAACTGTGTCAGAGCTGTGTTTGTACTTTCTACTTCCTGCAGGTTGTATAAAGATGGTAAACCTTGAGGGGAAGCAGAAGTCCAGCAAGAAGCTGTCAGCTGAGCTCACCTTCAACTTCCAGATAGAGTCGATCGGTAAACCCTTTATATCCGCTTCTTTTCAACCAGTGAGCCACGGACCCCTGGTGGGCCACAGAATGCCATTCAATGGGCCATGGAAGTTATTCATTTATTATCTAAATGTTCTGAGGAATTCACATGAATTAAAAACATCAAATTAAAATGCATGATTTCAATGACGGGTTACATTTTATTAATTATTAATTTCACCATGTCAACTACGACACGGCATCAGGTAGAGACAAACGTGTTTTATAACCTGTTAGCTAGCTAATGCAGTGACGACAAAATGGAAAGGTTATTGTTGTTCTTTTGACAAATATGTTCATTGAATTTTTCCACATAACATATTAAATGTGACGTGGGAGACAACCCTGACCCAGTAAAAGCTCCTAAACATGTGGTGAGGAAATATGACCCTGATTACATTAGACTTGAATTCACTTTATTTTTTCTCCTTTTTAGTCATTTCATGTTTTTATCTAGTTTATTTGGGAAGGTAGTCCTCTGCATTTTTCAGAAGTGGGCCTTAAGTTACAAAAGGTTGAGAGCCCTCATACATGAAAGGTCCTCACAAAACACCTTAGACCACCTTTAAAACCACCTGAACCCTTTTCCAGGTGTGTTTTTGTTTTCACTCTCTTCTCCTCCTCTTCTTCAGTGTGTTTACAGGACAGTGTTTTGGCCTTCTGGCGCCACGGCATGCAGGGACGTAACTTCAGAGCTAACGAGGTAATAATCATCCAATCAGAGAGCAGGAATCCACCCACCTCTCAGCTGTGTGTCATAACTTCTGTTTTTAATATTTATTTTGCAGATTACCCAAGAGATCAGTGACATCAGCAGGATGTTCCACCTGCTGGGCTCTGACAGGTGAGACACCTGACGGTTCACATGGTCTGTTTAGCTTTCTGTTTACCGGTCTGTCAGCTCACCTGTCTGTCTCTCTGCAGGGTGGTGGTTCTGGAGAGCAGGGCGACAGATAACCCGACTGAACACAGTAACCTGTACATACTTGCCGGACACGAAAACAGCTACTAAGACCAGGCAACAGTTTAAATCCGGACTAAACCAATTAAAACAGTTGAAACCAGGACCAAATCAGCCTAAACAAGGACTAAACAAATTGAAATAGTTAAAACCAGGACCAACCCGGTACCAAACTAGTTCCTATGAAGTTCTAAACCAGTACTGGGTTCCTGAATTAAAGCGGTTCTGCTACCTTACCATCGTATTTCTAAAGACCCAGATCTGAACTAGACCTGAGGATAAGAGACCAGGTCTGAACTAGACCTGAGGATAAGAGACCAGGTCTGAACTAGACCTGAGGATAAGAGACCAGGTCTGAACTAGACCTGAGGATAAGAGACCAGGTCTGATATAGTAAATAGTAACTAAAGGTTTGTAGCAATTATGACATTTTGTTCTGAATATTCATACAGTCTGAATATGAATACTTGTTACAGGTCTGTCACAGTTGTTGAATGATGAGTTGAATCACGTGTTACTGAGCCCAGTCATCACTTATAGTTATGAATGTTCACGTCTGAGGTGTAACGGTGAACAACAGTCTTCATGTCACTTGTCTGCTTTTACATTTTACATTTTGTAAATCTTTTTTTTATGCTGTGTAAATACTGTAAAATAAATCTTTTTTTACACTGTCATGTTTTATTCACGAGGTCTTTACATGTTTAATAAACTGTAACTGTGGACTGCTGTCTCTCAGTGGTTGCTATGGTTACCACGGTGTCACTGTGATGTAATTCATTCATAAACCTGAAGGTAGAGACAAAGACAATCAGAAACATTAATTTTATTCACACTTTTAAAAACAATAAAATATTAAATTCCAATAGTGTTTGAATCTGTTTGTATTGAATCAGCTTTATGTTAACATTGTTTTTTATATAATGTTAAAATAATATTTCACAGTAACGTGTGTTTACCTCTTTATCTTTAATTTAGTTTTCACAGAAATGTAAAGAAATAAGCTCTAATTCTTCTGATTCATGAAATAATAATTTATAACTTAAATGTAATTTTATAAATTATATATATATTATATACATATTATATTGTATATACAGTAATATATATATAAATACAATATATATGTATATATAGTATATATAATATATACTGTATATATTATATATAATATAATATAAACTGTATATATTATATATATATATTGTATATATAGTATAATAAGTATTTTCATACCAGGGGAAATAATTTAAATTATTTTCTCCATCACTTGTTTTAATCATTCTGGTTTAGATTTAAGATTAGAATAATAAAGATAATTTAAAATAATACTTGTAATAAATAATACAGTAACACTACATACTTCTGGGTCGTAACAATAAAAAAAACTAAAATCTTCATAAATCAGAATTTTTGAAATGCAACAGGATATGCAAACTTTTATTTTGAAGTGTCCTAAACGTGGAGTGTACCGGAAACAGAAGAAGAAGAAGAAGAAGAAGACGCTCCGGTTGTGTTGTTGTGATTGTCGGAGAATCAGCGGACCACCATCCAGGTGAGATAACACCTTCTGACCCGGGTTTTAACACGAGCTAACCATGCTAACCTGGTTGACCTAGTTTCTGTCCCGGAACTGAACCGGTTTAAGGCCCCTTTATAAACACACCAGGGACGAGACGACTGAAATATATGACATCATATATTTAATATATTTAAATAAAGCGAGTCAACACCCTCGAGACTGGCTCGGTATTCTGAGTGGACTAAAGAAGTCCACCTCCTCTAGGGGGCGCTGATGACACCTGGTGCTAATATATATATATATATATATATATATATATATATATATATATATATAAATACACAGTATAATTATATTATATATATATATATATATAATATAATAAATAAATAATATAATAATAAATATAATATATATATAATATATATATGTATATATATATATGTATATATACATTGTGACCTCTACTGATCAATACTAAAGAACCTCTGAAGATGAAGAACTTCATATATCAGCAGAGAAAGTTATTTCCCTGTTAACAGGTGTGTGTTTGTCCTTTTCTCTGTGATCAATAAATAGTCTTCTCTGTGAGTCCATCGTATCTTCAGGTCCCCCACCAGCGATGGCTCTGATCTCTCTGGAAGACCTGGACGGATTGGACGACGATCAGCTGGATGATGACATCGCTGACAACCCAGAACCAATGGATGAAGAGGACAGAGACCGACTGCTGACACACTGGCAGGCAGTAGCCAGTACCCACCATGTGTCAGTACCACCAGGTGAGAGGGCGGAGTCTGTACCCAGCATGTGTCAGTACCTCCAGGTGAGGGGGTGGAGCTTCTACCCACTATGTGTCAGTACCTCCAGGTGAGGGGGCGGGGCCTGTACTCACCATGTATCAGTACCTCCAGGTGAGGGGGCGGGGCCCACCATGGCCTGTTCTCCAGACCACGGTCAAGCCCTAAACCCCCGCCCGACCACTTCTCTCTGCTGCCCCGTCGCTCAGAGGTCCTGGCGGCCGATGGACCCGGTCACGTCTGTTTTCTGTCCTGGTTCCTCAGTGGTGGAATGAACTTCCCACTGACGTCAGGACAGCGGAGTCGCTCGTTTCACTTACTGTTTTCATACTAGCTTGTTGCACTTATTGTATTCGTATTACTTATAGCACTAACTGTTTTTCTTGTTTCTGTACTTTGGCTCTGAGTTATGCTCTGCTTCAGGCTCTTAGATGCTTGTTTGGAAAAGGAAATGTACTTATGACTTCTGGTGACTAGTAGTTCTCAGTAAGACCTGCTCATATACACACAAACCTGTCTGTCTGTCTGTTTGTCTGACCCTGAGGGGAGACAAGTCAGCTTAGTCAGGAGACAAAGCACAAAGTGTGTGGTGCATGATGGGAAATAGTGGACTCACCTACGCAGCTCTTTTGATTACCAATGTTGATGCACTTATTGTAAATCGCTTTGGATAAAAGCGTCTGCTAAATGACTGTAATGTAATGTAATGTAATGCAATGTTCGTACCTCCAGGTGAGGGGGCGGGGCCTGTACCCAGCATGTGTCAGTACCTCCATGTGAGGGGGTGGAGTCAGTACCTCCAGGTGAGGGGGCGGAGCCACTGAACTTCCTGTTTGTTTGTTACAGACATGACTGGACCGATACAGGAAATGACCCACAACAACCAGCAGAGGGAGCCGCTGCCCTTCACTCCAATAACCTGTCATGAGAAGGTAAAGATGTACAGTTGCACTCAAAATTATTCAACCCACATTGCAAATTAGGTTTATTGGCAACATCCAAACTTTCAGCGTATACATATATACGTATATATATATATATATATATATATATATATATATATATACGTATATATATATATATATATATATATATATATATATATATATATATATACGTATATATATATATATATATATATATATATATATATATATATATATGTATACGTATATATATATATATATACGTATATATATATATACGTATATATATATATATATATATATGTATATATATATATATGTTCTGACTCCTCCCCCTCTCTCCCCCTACAGATGGAGGAGGTTCTCTATGAGGAGCGTCTGTACCCAGCAGGTAACTGGGCCTGTGTGACTGAAGCAGAAGATCTATATGAACAGAGCGTCTCTCTGGGCTTCATGAAACTGATGCGCTTCATCTGTAAAGAGAACTCTAAAGGTCAGACTCCGCCCACTTCACACTAGCACACATATACTATATATATATATATATATATATATATATATATATATATATATATACCTACATATACCTACAGACGGTGCGTGTTGATCGTCTGTAGGTAGATATCTGGGGACGACGGTGCGTGTTGATCGTCTGTAGGTAGATATCTGGGGACGACGGTGCGTGTTGATCGTCTGTAGGTAGATATCTGGGGATGACGGTGCGTGTTGATCGTCTGTAGGTAGATATCTGGGGATGACGGTGCCGGTGGTCACTAACATCCACATGATGGAGGACGGAAACACGTTGAAGAAAGACGTCCAGACTTCTTACTTCCTGCCCGCAGAGTTTCAGACCGATCCCCCCCGACCCTCCGACTCCGACATCACCATTGTGTACAGAGAGCCAATCAGAGTCATTGCCAGGTCAGAACATCATCATCATCATCATCATCTTCATCATGGTGTTAAACCAGTAGAATCCTGACAAAGGATTAAATTCACACAGACTGTCCCTGAATGCAGCGTTAAAGTCTCTGAATAAAGGATTAAAGTCACACTTCAGACCATTTTGTGGTGCGTTGAAATCATATCAGACTAACTGTAATTGTTGACGATGCTCTGC
The DNA here is from genome assembly GCF_023349555.1 of Cebidichthys violaceus. Lineage (NCBI taxonomy): Eukaryota > Metazoa > Chordata > Actinopteri > Perciformes > Stichaeidae > Cebidichthys > Cebidichthys violaceus. The sequence continues at coordinate 518,380 of NW_027176973.1, forward strand.
TCTCTGATTGGCTGACAGGACGTTCTTCGGGTCGACCACAGAAGAGACGCTGACCCGTCAGATCAACCTTCTGTGGGAGATTCTGGGCGTCGGCGACGACCTCCACAGAGACGGTTACATGGTCGCCGCCTACGAGAACCCGAGCGTCCCGAGACGCAGGAACGAGATCTGGTTCATCAGGCGCAACCTGTAGACGCCGCATTCCCATCATGCTCTGCTCCTCCTCCTCCTCCCCTTCTGATTGGCTGGTGTTGATCTGCTCACTTCCTGTAGAGCAGTTTCAATTGTTTTACTTTGTTTTAACAGGACTCTGAAATCTCAAAGTGACCAATCAGAGCGAGTTTGTGTTTTTTAGCGACACCTGACACTAACGTCCCGCCCCCTGCCCCTCCCGTCCAATCAGAATGCCTGTCTGACTAACTGACATCCCATTGGTTCATACATTCATATGCTCTTTTGTCATATCAACAGGAAGTACATCTCTGATTGGCTGCGACCTGAACAGATAAATAAATATTGATCAGACTGTAAACAGAGCACTTCAACATTTAGATAAATCCTCTCCCAGGTCCAGATCCAGATCCAGATTCTGCTCCTGGTCTTTCTCCTTGTTCAGGTCAGGTTCTGGTTCACGTCCAGGTTGAGTTCCTGGTCCGATCCGGCTGCTGCAGTTTGTCTTGTATGTAGTTTCAGTTTAAAGCGAGAAAAGAAAGAAAGTGAATATTTTTGTAAAAGATGGTCTTGCAGCTCTTTTTAAGTCGCTATTTGTTTGATGATGAAATATTAAATATTTAGTGATTGTATTTCTTCAGCATGTCAAACTGACTTTAACTCACTTCTGTGGTTTTAATCCTGCAGCTCTGCTGTTTTCATTTTTTCAGTATTTGATGTGAAACAATTAAAAAAGACCAAACAGCTTTGTGATTTTTGGTGCGCGTTACTAGTTTTATCTACTTCCTGTTATTGTCAAAAATAAAATCTGATGTTTTGAAAGTGAAGACGTTTGTGAATCTCTGAACAAGTTACTCCATCTCTAAATATGAAAGAATGAAAAAACAAGCTGTAGCTTTAATAACAATACCTTCAACAACTTCAATACATGAGACGTGTATTTAACGTGTACTTTAAGAAATCACAACACAACATTTTGATTCTCCAACTAACAGTGACACACTAAACTACGACTTTTTATGACTTACTATACTATGACTTACTATACCATGACTTACTATAATATGACTTACTATACTATGACTTACTATACTATGACTTACTATACTATGACTTACTATAATATGACTTACTATACTATGACTTACTATACTATGACTTACTATAATATGACTTACTATACTATGACTTACTATAATATGACTTACTATACTATGACTTACTATAATAGTAATATGACTTACTATACTATGACACACTATACTATGACTTACTATACTATGACTTACTACACTATGACTTACTATAATATGACTTACTATAATATGACTTACTATACTATGACTTACTATAATATGACTTACTATAATAGTAATATGACTTACTATACTATGACACACTATACTATGACTTACTATACTATGACTTACTACACTATGATTTACTATAATATGACTTACTATACTATGACTTACGATACTATGACTTACTATAATATGACTTACTATAATATGACTCACTATACTATGACTCACTATAATATGACTTACTATAATATGACTTACTATACTATGACTTACTATACTATGACTTACTATAATATGACTTACTATAATATGACTCACTATACTATGACTCACTATACTATGACTTACTATACTATGACTTACTATAATATGACTTACTATACTGTGACTTACTATACTCTATGACTTACTATAATATGACTTACTATACTCTATGACTTACTATACTATGACTTACTATAATATGACTTACTATAATATGACTTACCATACTATGACTTACTATAATATGACTTACTTTAATATGACTTACTATAATATGACTTACTATATGACTTACTATACTATGACTTACTATAATATGACTTACTATAATATGACTTACCATAATATGACTTACTATAATATGACTTACTATACTATGACTTACTATAATATGACTTACTATACTATGACTTACTATAATATGACTTATTATAATATGACTTACTATAATATGACTTACTATATACTATGACTTACTATACTATGACTTACTATAATGACTTACTATACTATGACTTACTATAATATGACTTACTATAATATGACTTACTATAATATGACTTACTATATACTATGACTTACTATACTATGACTTACTATAATATGACTTACTATAATATGACTTACTATATACTATGACTTACTATACTATGACTTACTATAATGACTTACTATACTATGACTTACTATACTATGACTTACTATAATGACTTACTATACTATGACTTACTATAATATGACTTACTATAATATGACTTACTATATACTATGACTTACTATAATATGACTTACTATACTCTATGACTTACTATACTATGACTTACTATAATATGACTTACTATACTATGACTTACTATACTATGACTTACTACACTATGACTTACTATAATATGACTTACTATAATATGACTTACTATAATATGACTTACTATACTATGACTTACTATAATATGACTTACTATATACTATGACTTACTATAATATGACTTACTATAATATGACTTACTATACTATGACTTACTATACTATGACTTACTATAATATGACTTACTATACTATGACTTACTATAATATGACTTACTATAATATGACTTACTATACTATGACTTACTATAATATGACTTACTATAATATGACTTACTATACTATGACTTATTATAATAGTAATATGACTTACTATGCTATGACTTACTATACTATGACTTACTATACTATGACTTACTGTAATATGACTTACTATACTATGACTTAGTATAATATGACTTACTATACTATGACTTACTATACTATGACTTACTACACTATGACTTACTATACTATGACTTACTACACTATGACTTACTATAATATGACTTACTATAATATGACTTACTATGATATGACTCACTATAATATGACTTACTATACTATGACTTACTATACTATGACTTACTATAATATGACTTACTATAATAGTAATATGACTTACTATACTATGACACACTATACTATGACTTACTATACTATGACTTACTACACTATGATTTACTATAATATGACTTACTATACTATGACTTACGATACTATGACTTACTATAATATGACTTACTATAATATGACTCATTATACTATGACTTACTATAATATGACTTACTATACTATGACTTACTGTAATATGACTTACTATACTATGACTTAGTATAATATGACTTACTATACTATGACTTACTATACTATGACTTACTACACTATGACTTACTATACTATGACTTACTACACTATGACTTACTATAATATGACTTACTATAATATGACTTACTATGATATGACTCACTATACTATGACTTACTATAATATGACTTACTATAATATGACTTACTATAATAGTAATATGACTTACTATACTATGACACACTATACTATGACTTACTATACTATGACTTACTACACTATGACTTACTATAATATGACTTACTATAATATGACTTACTATATACTATGACTTAATATAATATGACTTACTATAATATGACTTACTATAATATGACTTACTATATACTATGACTTACTACACTATGACTTACTATAATATGACTTACTATACTATGACTTACTATACTCTATGACTTACTATAATATGACTTACTATACTCTATGACTTACTATACTATGACTTACTATAATATGACTTACTATAATATGACTTACCATAATATGACTTACTATAATATGACTTACTATACTATGACTTACTATAATATGACTTACTATACTATGACTTACTATAATATGACTTATTATAATATGACTTACTATACTATGACTTACTATAATATGACTTACTATATGACTTACTATAATATGACTTACTATATACTATGACTTACTACACTATGACTTACTATAATATGACTTACTATACTATGACTTACTATACTATGACTTACTATAATATGACTTACTATAATATGACTTACTATAATATGACTTACTATATACTATGACTTACTATACTATGACTTACTATAATATGACTTACTATAATATGACTTACTATATACTATGACTTACTATACTATGACTTACTATAATGACTTACTATACTATGACTTACTATACTATGACTTACTATAATGACTTACTATACTATGACTTACTATAATATGACTTACTATAATATGACTTACTATATACTATGACTTACTATAATATGACTTACTATACTCTATGACTTACTATTCTATGACTTACTATAATATGACTTACTATACTATGACTTACTATAATATGACTTACTATACTATGACTTACTATAATATGACTTACTATAATATGACTTACTATACTATGACTTACTATAATATGACTTACTATAATATGACTTACCATAATATGACTTACTATAATATGACTTACTATACTATGACTTACTATAATATGACTTACTATACTATGACTTACTATAATATGACTTACTATAATATGACTTACTATATACTATGACTTACTATACTATGACTTACTATAATATGACTTACTATATGACTTACTATAATATGACTTACTATATACTATGACTTACTATACTATGACTTACTATAATATGACTTACTATAATATGACTTACTATAATATGACTTACTATATACTATGACTTACTATACTATGACTTACTATAATGACTTACTATACTATGACTTACTATACTATGACTTACTATAATATGACTTACTATAATATGACTTACTATAATATGACTTACTATATACTATGACTTACTATACTATGACTTACTATAATATGACTTACTATAATATGACTTACTATATACTATGACTTACTATACTATGACTTACTATAATGACTTACTATACTATGACTTACTATACTATGACTTACTATAATGACTTACTATACTATGACTTACTATAATATGACTTACTATAATATGACTTACTATATACTATGACTTACTATAATATGACTTACTATACTCTATGACTTACTATACTATGACTTACTATACTATGACTTACTATAATAGTAAGATGACTTACTATACTATGACTTACTATAATATGACTTACTATACTATGACTTACTATAATAGTAATATGACTTACTATGCTATGACTTACTATACTATGACTTACTATACTATGACTTACTATAATATGACTTACTATACTATGACTTAGTATAATATGACTTACTATACTATGACTTACTACACCATGACTTACTATACTATGACTTACTACACTATGACTTACTATAATATGACTTACTATAATATGACTTACTATGATATGACTCACTATAATATGACTTACTATACTATGACTTACTATACTATGACTTACTACACTATGACTTACTATAATATGACTTACTATAATATGACTTACTATAATATGACTTACTATACTATGACTTACTACACTATGACTTACTATAATATGACTTACTATAATATGACTTACTATAATAGTAATATGACTTACTATACTATGACACACTATACTATGACTTACTATACTATGACTTACTACACTATGACTTACTATAATATGACTTACTATACTATGACTTACGATACTATGACTTACTATAATATGACTTACTATAATATGACTCACTATACTATGACTCACTATAATATGACTTACTATAATATGACTTACTATAATATGACTTACTATACTATGACTTACTATACTATGACTTACTATAATATGACTCACTATAATATGACTCACTATACTATGACTCACTATAATATGACTTACTATAATATGACTTACTATAATATGACTTACTATACTATGACTTACTATACTATGACTTACTATACTATGACTTACTATAATATGACTTACTATAATATGACTTACTATATACTATGACTTACTATACTATGACTTACTATAATGACTTACTATACTATGACTTACTATACTATGACTTACTATAATGACTTACTATAATATGACTTACTATAATATGACTTACTATATACTATGACTTAATATAATATGACTTACTATACTCTATGACTTACTATACTATGACTTACTATAATATGACTTACTATACTATGACTTACTATACTCTATGACTTACTATAATATGACTTACTATACTCTATGACTTACTATACTATGACTTACTATAATATGACTTACTATAATATGACTTACTATAATATGACTTACCATACTATGACTTACTATAATATGACTTACTTTAATATGACTTACTATAATATGACTTAATATATGACTTACTATACTATGACTTACTATAATATGACTTACTATAATATGACTTACTATACTATGACTTACTATAATATGACTTACTATATGACTTACTATAATATGACTTATTATAATATGACTTACTATACTATGACTTACTATAATATGACTTACTATATGACTTACTATAATATGACTTACTATATACTATGACTTACTATACTATGACTTACTATAATATGACTTACTATATGACTTACTATAATATGACTTATTATAATATGACTTACTATACTATGACTTACTATAATATGACTTACTATATGACTTACTATAATATGACTTACTATATACTATGACTTACTATACTATGACTTACTATAATATGACTCACTATAATATGACTCACTATACTATGACTCACTATAATATGACTTACTATAATATGACTTACTATAATATGACTTACTATACTATGACTTACTATACTATGACTTACTATAATATGACTTACTATAATATGACTTACTATATACTATGACTTACTATACTATGACTTACTATAATGACTTACTATACTATGACTTACTATACTATGACTTACTATAATGACTTACTATAATATGACTTACTATAATATGACTTACTATATACTATGACTTAATATAATATGACTTACTATACTCTATGACTTACTATACTATGACTTACTATAATATGACTTGCTATACTATGACTTACTATACTCTATGACTTACTATAATATGACTTACTATACTCTATGACTTACTATACTATGACTTACTATAATATGACTTACTATAATATGACTTACTATAATATGACTTACCATACTATGACTTACTATAATGACTTACTTTAATATGACTTACTATAATATGACTTAATATATGACTTACTATACTATGACTTACTATAATATGACTTACTATAATATGACTTACTATACTATGACTTACTATAATATGACTTACTATATGACTTACTATAATATGACTTATTATAATATGACTTACTATACTATGACTTACTATAATATGACTTACTATATGACTTACTATAATATGACTTACTATATACTATGACTTACTATACTATGACTTACTATAATATGACTTACTATACTCTATGACTTACTATACTATGACTTACTATAATATGACTTACTATACTATGACTTACTATAATATGACTTACTATACTATGACTTACTACACTATGACTTACTACACTATGACTTACTATAATATGACTTACTATAATATGACTTACTATACTATGACTTACTATAATATGACTTACTATATACTATGACTTAGTATAATATGACTTACTATAATATGACTTACTATAATATGACTTACTATACTATGACTTACTATACTATGACTTACTATAATATGACTTACTATACTATATACTATGACTTACTATACTATGACTTACTATACTATGACTTACTATACTATATACTATGACTTACTATACTATGACTTACTATACTACACAGGAGAAGTTTGACTAAATAACAACTTTCAAACATTTGAGTGAAATCAAAACAACTTTATTTACAAAAACAAATCTGTCTTACAGTTGTTTTCACCTCAACAGTGAAATTCAGAAATATACTCTAAAACTAACGAGAAATAAAAAAACAAATGCAGGCGATAACAGGAAGTAAAAGGGGCGGGGCTTCTGAAGAGACATCCATGTTTAGATCAGATCGGCCACTGCAGAGAAGAAAACACACGTTAGCGTATCAACAGGGGTTAACGGGTATTAATTATTCGGATCCATTGAGTCATAAAACACACGGCTCGCTGTGATTGGTCGTACCGTTCATGGGCATCTCGTCGATCTGGGTGGAGTAATACTGCTCAATGTCACGCAGGATCCGGATGTCGTCGTTCTTCACGAAGTTGATGGCCACGCCCTTACGACCGTAACGACCGGACCGACCAATCCTGAAGGAGGTCAGACATGTTATAAACACACAATGGGATAAGGCCCTGCCCCCAACGCCTCACCTATCACACAGTGATGGATGTAGAGCTCTACGTGGGACTACTTTCTGCTCAGTGATACGTACCTGTGGATGTAGAGCTCTCTGTTGTTGGGCAGGTCGTAGTTGATGATGAGAGAAACTTGAGGAACGTCTAAACCTCGAGCCCAGACGTCCGTAGAGATCAATACGCGACTGAAACAGATCAATGAATCAATGAATATCAATACACTACTGGGTCCTGGTCTAGTCTTCTAGGGCTAATATTTGACCAATCACTGTCATTTGACCCCCATGTTAAGCAGCTGTCTAGTTCTGTTTCTTCAACAAACAAAGTGATCTGTAGGATCAACAGCTGGACTAGATGATCAAACACTTCATCTCTTTAGTATCGACTACAGTAACTCTCAGTGTTTCTGCTCTCAGCCGTTTAATCCAGACCGCTGCCTCCAGACTACTCACATCCCCCATCCTGAGGTCTCTCCACGGCTCCCTGCAGCCTTTAGGATCCACCGTAAAACACTGTGCTGCATGTGTGACTGAACTACCTCACCCTACCTCACTCTACTTCTTCACTCTACCTCACTCTACTTCTTCACTCTACCTCACTCTTCTACTTCAGTCTACCTCACTCTTCTTCTTCTTCTTCTTCACTCTACTTCTTCACTCTACCTCACTCTTCTTCACTCTTCTTCTTCACTCTACTTCTTCACTCTACCTCACTCTTCTTCTTCACTCTTCCTCACTCTACCGCACTCTTCTTCTGTCCCTCACAGTAGCACCACAGCTGTGGAATGATCTGCCCGCCCCCCCGACGCTTTGCTGATTCTGTGAATTCGTTCCAGAATCAGCTCAAGACACCGGCTCAGACTGGAGTTTGTCTAAAACTCATGTCTTGTGCCGTTGTGTCTTAATGTAAACGTTTGGCCCTCATCAGGTCACGTTGTGTTATTTATGTTTGTAAATCTGCTCGTGAAAAGCTCTTTAGAAACACATTTTAGTCCTGGTCTTAGACTCTGGGCCCTGGTCTTCGACTAGACTCTAGGTCCTGGTCTAGACTAGGTCCTGATCTAGACTAGGCCCTCATCTGAACTCCTTCATGATGGACTCCCTCTCTTTCTGAGGCATGTCTCTCTTATACTGGGCCCTGGTCTAGACTAGGTCCTGGTCTTACCTGGCTCCTGATCTGAACTCCTTCATGATGGACTCCCTCTCCTTCTGAGGCATGTCTCCGTGCATTGAGGACACAGTGAAGTTGGCCTCCCTCATCTTCTCCGTGAGCCAGTCCACCTGAAACACACATGGAGAGATGAAGACTCCACTTCCCAGAAGGCTTTGCTGCAGTGACGTGAGCTGCGGTGACAGACCTTCCTCTTGGTGTTACAGAAGATGACGGCCTGAGTGATGGTCAGCGTGTCGTAGAGATCACACAGAGTGTCGAACTTCCACTCCTCTCTCTCCACGGCGACGAAGAACTGTTTGATCCCCTCCAGAGTCAGCTCGTCACTACGGAGACACGGTATAAATGTGTGTGTATATATATATATATATATATATATATATATATATATATATATATATATATATATATATATATATATATATAATATAGAATATTTAATATAATATATATGTATTATATGATGTAGATCACAGTGGCTCCTGACTCACCGTTTCACCAGGATGCGGATCGGGTCGGTCATGAACTTGTTGGTCATCTCCAGGATCTCGTGAGGCAGCGTAGCGCTGATCAGAACCACCTGAGTGGCCGGAGGAAGGTAACGGTACACGTCGTAGATCTGCTCCTTAAAGCCTGAACACAGGGCCAACGGTTAACCCACGTCATCGCCATCATAACGTCATCATGACATCACAGCTTCACACACATGCTTAGTCTCACCTTTGTTCAGCATCTCATCGGCTTCATCCAGAACCAGCATCTTGATGGCTCTGGTCCTCAGACTCCTGCGACGAATCATATCTGTAGAAAACAAACAAACCTCAGCTTCCTATTGGTCGACTCAGTCAGAGGCTGACCAATCAGAGGCCGGGGATCTAGCTACAGACAAGAGGCTGGACAGGGACCACAGACAGACAGGGACCACAGACATAGACCATTTTTTCTGACATTGATCCAAGTGAAGATCCAGTGGATTTGAAAGACAAAGCAGTTCAGTCAAACCATCCTAGACCAGCAGGTCTCAGTGCGAGACTCACCAAACACCCGTCCGGGCGTCCCCGACACCACGTGCTGACCGTAGTCCAGCTTCCTGATGTCCTCGCCCACGTTGGTCCCTCCGATACAGGCGTGACACTGGACGTTCATGTAGTCTCCCAGAGCCAGCAGCACCTGAACACAACACCGCAGAGAGAGAGACAGAGCCAATCAGAAACCAAGGACAGCCCAGTGCTCACAGATGATTGGCTGGGTGTGACGGTGTGGGCAGGGCTACCTTCTGAATCTGTCCGGCCAGCTCTCTTGTCGGAGCGAGGATCAGAGCCTGGGTCTCCCTCACCTGCAGCGTCAAACAGAAACATCAATATACACATATTATATATAATCCTCAGTATGGACCCAAAGACAAACTTGAACCTGAACCCTGACCTGGATGTCCAGACACTGCAGCACGGACACACAGAAGGTGGCTGTCTTTCCTGTTCCCGACTGAGACCTGAATAGATCAGAGACCAACCGTTAGAGAACACCTAAACAACATTGTCAGTCACTGGGGGATCCCTACAGACCCCCACAAGTCCCTCCTGACCCCACAAGTCCCTACAGACCCCCACAGATCCCTGTAAGTCCCTACAGGTCCAGGTCTTACTGGGCAATGACGTCGCGGCCCTTGATGATCTGTTTGATGGCTCTCTGCTGGATCGCTGACGGCTTCTCAAAACCTGAAACACAAAACATGAAACCTCTGGTAACAACATCTGGACTCAGAGACCGGCAGAGGGACCTGGTTCACACGAATAAACCAGGACTACTACTACTACTACTACTGCGGGACGTAAACTTAACATGAAAGCTAATGCTAACCGAAGCTAACAGTTTAACTATAAAATCCCTGAAAGCAGTCTAAAGTAAACACTACACAGCTGGAGCCTGCGGTAAACTAAGGATATATAGTAGAATATAAGTATAATTAACTTCTATTACGTTTAATTAAGACTCTTTAGAAACATCGCGGAGATAAATAGTTAGCTTTAGCATCCTGAGCTAACCCTCTCCTCCAGGAGGCCCGAATAGATCCCCGGCCTACCGTAAGCGTAGATGCCGCGGAGCAGGTCCTCCCGGAGGCCCATGGTGTCGAAGGTGGGGGTGACGTCCACCTCCTCGCTGGTCTCGAACTCCACCTTGGTCATGTCCTCGTCCCGCATGATCCTCTTCCTGGCCTGTAGTCCGGTAGCGGCCATCTTTACTCTGAGATATCTGTATTATTCCGTTAAAACTCGTTCTCCGCTGAAGCTGCGCTGCTAACTGCTAATACACGGGGAAGAAAAGAGCGCGGCACGTGTCGCGCTGATGACGTAAGAGTGTAAGCGACGCAGTCTTTACTTCCTGTTTCAGGGAAAACAGCTCGAGGGAGAACACCGCCACCTAGAGGTCAGGAGTGTCTCTGCACCTGAGGTTTTATTTAAAGGTACAGAGTAATCTAGTATTATTTTATTCAGAGTAATCTAGTATTCTTACATTCAGAGTAATCTAGTATTCTTACATTCAGAGTAATCTAGTATTCTTATATTCAGAGTAATCAAGTATTCTTATATTCAGAGTAATCAAGTATTCTTATATTCAGAGTAATCAAGTATTCTTATATTCAGAGTAATCTAGTATTCTTATATTCAGAGTAATCTAGTATTCTTATATTAGACCTGCTCACCAGACTCAGTGTATAAAATACTTTATTTTATTTGTATTATTGATCGATAGATTTCTTCAACTGATGACATCACAGCTGCATGAATAAATAAACACGAGGTCAGACAGCTGAGGACTGAACTAAGGCTACAAAACAAGTCCTGACGAGGTCCTGCAGGTCTGACGAGGTCCTGACAAGGTCCTGTAGGTCTGACGAGGTCCGGTAGGTCTGACTAGGTCCTGTAGGTCTGACGAGGTCCTGCAGGTCTGACGAGGTCCTGCAGGTCTGACGGGGTCCTGCAAGTCTGACGGGGTCCTGCAATTCTGACGAGGTCCATGTTAAACCTGCTCACATTTAATCCTGAACCTGGTGCAGCAGGAAGCTGAAGTCAACATGATGTGAAGCGTTTTGACTGAACTTCCTGTTTTAAAATGATGATGTCATACTGTGACAGAGAGAACAGGGAGATGATGTCATCGTGAACACAGAGGTGAGTGTGTCCATGATGACATCATCACTAAATAACAGCTAAATATTTGAGAAGAGTTTGAATGTTTGTTCTTCTCAAAATACTCTGACACTTTATTGTGGAAATCTCAGATGTCTCCGTCACTTCCTGTGTGAAGCGTCCAATCAACAGGAAACAGGAAGAGAGACAGTCATGTGACAGTCAGTCGTCCTTTGATTGGTGGACGTCCAGACTGACGAGCTGCAACTCCGTCAGGTTACTGCTGCTCTGCTGACTGATCACCATCTGGACAAAGTACACAAGACAAGTACATGACAAAGTACACGTATCTATCTAAAGTATCTGTATCAGTAGCATCAGTACTACGTACTATCAGTACTAGTATCAGTAGTATCTCTACTCTTATTTAAGCAGAAGTCACATTGACAAACTGTTTCACAGTGAGACCAACAACAAGTCAAAGAGCAGCATCAACACATGACAGGATGACATCATCACATCAGATATGACACAACACATGACATCATACGGAGCATCAACAAAGCAGCACGGTGGTCATACATAGTATTAGTACTAGTATTAGTACTCAATGAGGTCGTACCGGGTGAAGCTGGACTGCCGAGACGGGGATCTGAGCAGTAACCGGAGGAAGGGAGGTGAAAAAGACCTGAGGAAGAGAACCTGAAAGACATGAATCAGGTTTATAGTTAGGGCCGGTTCAGGTTTATAGTTAGGACCGGTTCAGGTTTATAGTTAGGGCCGGTTCAGGTCTATAGTTAGGGCAGGTTCAGGTCTATAGTTAGGGCAGGTTCAGGTCTATAGTTAGGGCCGGTTCAGGTTTATAGTTAGGGCCGGTTCAGGTTTATAGTTAGGGCCGGTTCAGGTTTATAGTTAGGGCCGGTTCAGGTTTATAGTTAGGGCCGGTTCAGGTCTATAGTTAGGGCAGGTTCAGGTTTATAGTTAGGGCTGGTTCAGGTCTATAGTTAGGGCTGGTTCAGGTTTATAGTTAGGGCTGGTTCAGGTCTATAGTTAGGGCCGGTTCAGGTCTATAGTTAGGGCTGGTTCAGGTCTATAGTTAGGGCTGGTTCAGGTCTATAGTTAGGGCTGGTTCAGGTTTATAGTTAGGGCTGGTTCAGGTCTATACTACTATAATTGAATAATAACAACAGTAATGGTACCTGGGTCATGTGACTGGCTTGTCGGGGGGAAAGTGTTGAGGACGGTGAGTCCGCCGTCACTCAGTGATGATGTCGGTGTCGCGTACATCACTGTGTGACCGCCAGGGTACATCATGTGACCTGCCACTGATGAAGAGGACGAAGAGGACGACATCACGGGGGCAGGAAGACTGGCTGCAGAGAAACAGAGACCTTCAAAATAAAGGCATATTACCATTTTTGATTAAAACCACCTTCACAATAAAAGTATATTACCATTTTAAATTATAACCAACGTGAGCTCAGTGCGGGACATAAGCAGAGACTGCTGATGTGGAGGAGGCGGGGCCAATGGTCTTACCTGTGGAGTGGATGTCTGAGCTGCTCTGATTGGTGGAGCTCTGAACCTGGATGCTCAGAGGCTGGCCCTGCAGCTGGCTGAGGGGGATGGTGTGTGTGCCGGGGGGCAGCGAGGCACCTGTGGACAGGTGAGAGGGGGGGGGTGCAGAGACAGGTCAGAGCAGCTGGGAGGTCTGAGACTAGTGAGAACATCACAGAAGAAGAAGCAGATGACAGGAAGCTCCGCCCACACCTACCTGACATCAAGGTGAAGCCTCCAGGTAGCATGACCCCGGCCGACGTCTTCAGCACCGTCCCGTTGGTGGAGGGGGGGGGCTGCCAGGAGGGGGCGCCGGTCTGCACCTGCATGGACACGGTGGACGAGGAGGAAGAGGATGTGAACGCTGGTTTGATCACATCCTACAGGAAGAGACAGACAGGAGGGGGCGGGGCCGAACACACACCTGGAAACACCTGAGACTCAGCAGCCAATCAGCATCAACCGCTGTAATCAAACTCTCTAATTGCATTGAAGTGAATGGGAAAATCCAACAGAACCCGCAGTCTGGTACGTTCTACCGGAACCTTCTAAAGCAGAGTTCGGCAACCTGCGGCTCCAGAGCCGCATGCGGCTCTTCTTCCCTGAGTCTACATCCACACCGATACGATTTATTAACAACGATCTCCGTCCAGACCAACACGCCTGAAAACAATCACCACGTGACTCTTCACGTACACTGGGCGTGACGGAGCCGGTGTAAACAGAAAGTAGATTGGTTGATTAGTTAAACAAAATCGGTAATCAAACTGTTGTTGTTTGTGATCTTCCGAAGAAAGGGTCACGTGATAGGGGCGTGACCAATCAGGGAAGTACACGTCGAAACTGCTAACAACCAATCAAGGAGTGATGTGGGCATCTACGTCATCGTTTTCAAACTCCTCCGTTTTCGGTGCTCTAAAACTCGGCCGTAGCGAAGACGCTCAGTGTGGACGTAGTGAACGTGTGTGTGGACGTGGTGAACGTGTGTGTGGACGTAGTGAACGTGGTGAACGTGTGGACGTAGTGAACGTGTGTGTGGACGTGGTGAACGTGTGTGTGGACGTGGTGAACATGTGTGGACGTAGTGAACGTGTGTGTGGACGTGGTGAACGTGTGTGTGGACGTGGTGAACGTGTGTGTGGACGTAGTGAACGCGTGTGTGTGGACGTAGTGAACGTGGTGAACGTGTGTGTGGACGTGGTGAACGTGTGTGTGGACGTGGTGAACGTGTGTAGACGTGGTGAATGTGTGTGTGGACGTAGTGAACGTGGTGAATGTGTGTGTGGACGTAGTGGACGTGGTGAACGTGTGTGTGGACATGGTGAACGTGTGTGTGGACGTGGTGAACGTGTGTGTGTGAACGTGTGTGTGGACGTAGTGGACGTGGTGAACGTGTGTGTGGACGTGGTGAACGTGTGTGTGTGAACGTGGTGAACATGTGTGGAGGTAGTGAACGTGTTTGTGGACGTGGTGAACGTGTGTGTGGACGTAGTGTGTGTGGACGTGGTGAACGTGTGTGTGGACGTAGTGTGTGTGGACGTGGTGAACGTGTGTGTGGACGTGGTGAACGTGTGTGTGTGTGGACGTAGTGTGTGTGGACGTGGTGAACGTGTTTGTGGACGTAGTGAACGTGTGTGTGGACGTATTATTTTTTATTTATGTTTTGCACAGTGGACACTGATTCAAAGGTAACTTCTAACAGAACCTTCTATAGGAACACCGGTCCGTTCTAACAGAACCCTTTAAAGGAGACATTACATCATCACCGTCTCTAAAGGAACCTTACCTTGATGGCCTCGGGGCCCCCCTCGGCCTCGGTCACCTGGTACGTGAGGTCGGTCTCCTCGAAGCCCGTGGCGCTCATCCTCTGGTCGGACGTCGGGTCGGAGCGCGGAGGAGAGTCTGGAGAGTTGAGGCAGGTCTGGATCAGAGCCTTACCGGTCTCTGAGGTGATCATCGGCTGCAGCTTCCTGGTGGCGAAGGTGTACACGTGACCCGTCTCACTGGCGACCAGCAGCAACACCTGAGTACCGGTCAGCGTGGACAACTCGTACGCCTTCTTCATGATGCCGGTCTTCCTCTTGCTGAACGTCGTGTAGCGCCTCAGTTTGTTGTCTATGAACTCCATCTTGATCTTCACTCGTCCTCGGGTTTTCTTGCCGGGTTTGGCTCCCGGCGCCCCGGGACTGAGCCCGCCGTGACCGGAGGAGGTGGACTGATGTCCGACCTCCCGCTCGCTCCTCTCCCGCTTCACGCCTCTCCTGTCCACGCACGTGTCCTCGTCATCCCCGGAGTCAGAGTCCTGGTCGGAGCCGCTGTACAACACCTCGGTAACGTCCTCGAACTGATCTCTGTCGGTGTTCAGTACTAGTCCGGCCGTGGTGAGCTCGGTTCCGGTTCTAGTTCCCATCCCCCCCCACTGCTCCGGGCCTAAACCCCTCCGCCTCCCGGTGGACCGAAGCTGGTGAACTAAACTAACTAAACTAATGGTGTAAGGGTAACTTGGATATAGGGGGCATTGAAGGAGACGACTCAGAGGATGCTTTTTCCAGCATTTATTTGCTGCAGAAGACAATACAACACACACATAAATTAACTTTTATATATATATATATATATATATATATATATATATATATATATATATATATATATATATATACATATACATATACATATATATATATATATATATATATATACATATATATATACATATATATATATACATATATATATACATATATATATATACATATATATATATACATATATATATACATATATATATACATATATATATATATATATATATATATACATATATATATACATATATATATATATATATATATACATATATATATATATATATATATATATATTAACTTTATACATACCCTTTATATATTTTAATATGTTCCTTTATATCTATAACCCTCTGCACTTCTGCTCCCTTTCAACAACACAAAACACTGTGAGGAGAAAACGGAACTACGGAAGATCAGGAGGTTTCAGAAGAGATGAGACGTCATTTCCGCCGGAAACATTAATAAATAAATAAAGTAACGCTAAATAAAAATAACTCATTAAGATAAAAATGCACACATAACTCAACAGGATCGTTAAATGACAAAAACAAAATTAAAATATTACAAATCGGAAATAATAAATAATAAAGTGTTTAACTCTGTTACATTCCGGACGAGCTGCACGGCTAGCTAAGCTAAGCTAACTAGGTTAGCATCAGTTAGCGCTCACTGTCCATCAAACTTACGTGAAATCACCGGAGAGATCCGGCCGAACAGCGGAGGGACACCGGAGGAAGCCGCGGGGGAATATTTTAGAATAAACCGTGATCCGGTTTCAACGGACTCGGTGCTCAAAGTTACAAAGTAGTGTTTTTAGTACAGTGATTAGTGAGGGCCGGACCTCTGACACACGAGCTGCGCCTGCTGATATCCCTCCGCGGTGGTATGTAGTTCTCCATATTGTACGCACTATATTCTCTCTCCTGCTCTAAAAAAGAATATCACACAGGTTACGTCATCAGAAATGTCCCCTGAACGTTTTAATCATGACGTGTTATCGAAGAGCTGTGACGTTAAGGAGGTAGTGCGCAGTGATACCAAAATAGCAACACGTTCATAAGGACACGCAGGGGAACTGCTTTCAGTCCAAATAAAGAAGCACGTTTCCTGTTACGTCGCTGCCGCTCCTTATATGGTCAAAGAACTACAGACTGAAAAACTACAAACACGATGTAAAACGATAAAACGTGTCTGAGTAGTAAAAAGTAGAATACAGTCAATAAAACAATAACAAACAAGAAATACATTTAAATAATAATAAACAATATAATAAATAAATAGTGTTTAATTTAGATTAAAGATCCACAGAAGCAGAAAATATATATATATATATATACACACACACACATATATATGTATATATATATATATATATGTATGTATATATATATATATATGTATGTATATATACACACATATATATGTACATTACATTACATATATATGTACATTACATTACATTACAGTCATTTAACAGACGCTTTTATCCAAAGCGACTTACAATTCAGATCTATCTACACACAGAGCAGCTATGGGAGCAATTTTTGGGGTTAAGTGTCTTACTCAAGGACACATTGACATGATCGAACCGCCAACCCTCTGACTGAAAGGCGGCCCTGCTCTCCACTTAGCCACAGTCACCCCGTATGTATATACGTATATATGTATTTATATATATATTATATATATATAACATATATATGTATATATGTATATATATATGTTATATATATATGTTATATATATATATATAAATACATATATACATATATATGTTATATATATAACATATACATATATATATGTATATATGTATTTATATATATATATATGTTATATATATAGAACATATATATGTATTTATATATATATAACATATATATGTATTTATATATATATATATAACATATATATGTATATATGTTTTATATATATATATATATATATGAAACATATATATATGTATATATGTAGTTGTATAGTAACAGTGCTAGTTGTGTAACATGGAAATACTGCATTAGAGTATGTGTACTTGTACTTCATTGTGGTACTTGAATCAGGTCAACAACAGTCAGACAGTGTTGATGACATCACGGATTAATCAGCCAATCAGAGAGCTGTTGTGTTTCCACCGCTCTGACCTCAGACCTCAGACCTGGTCCCTCCTCTGGTCTGGATCCGGTCCACCTGCTGCTGAGCTCTGGTCTATATTTACCTGAGATTATGAGCAGAGAGACTTCCTGTTGTTCCTCACAGAGCTGCTCAGTCTCTCAGCAGCAACATGTCCTTCAGCTCTGCAGACGGAGGCTCCGCCCACTGGAGGAACAACAGCCTGCTGCAGGGGGGGGGGCGGGACCCCCCTCTGTCTGACCAGGGAGAGACCATCATAGGGGTGTACCTGCTGCTGCTGGGTCTGTATACACATATATATACACACACACACACACACACACACACACAGATATACAGGGACACACAGTAGGTGTGTGTAGTTTTGTGTGTGTGTGTGTGTGTGTGTGTGTGTGTGTGTGTGTGTGTGTGTGTGTGTGTGAGTGTGTGTCCTCACCGTGTGTCTCTGTGGTGTCTTCAGGTTGGTTGTCCTGGTTTGGAAACACCATCGTCCTCTTCGTTCTCTACAGACAGAGAAACGCTCTGCAGCCCACAGACTACCTGACCTTTAACCTCGCCGTCTCCGATGCCAGCATCTCCGTGTTCGGATACTCCAGAGGCATCATCGAGATCTTCAACGTTTTCCAGGGCAGCGACTACCTCATCTCCTCCATCTGGACCTGCCAGGTACCAGATACCTGAGACTCCCCTCAGACTCACCTCAGACTCAACTAAGACTCCCCTGAGATTCACCTGAGGCTAACCTGAGACTCACCTCAGACTAACCTCAGACTCAACTGAGACTCACCTGAGACTCACCTCAGACTCAACTGAGACTCACCTGAGACTAAACTGAGACTAACCTCAGACTCACCTCAGACTAACCTCAGACTCACCTCAGACTCACCTCAGACTCACCTCAGACTCAACTGAGACTCACCTGAGACTAACCTGAGGCTCACCTCAGACTCACCTGAGACTCACCTCAGACTAACCTGAGACTCACCTGAGACTCACCTCAGACTCACCTGAGACTCACCTGAGACTCACCTCAGACTCACCTCAGACTCACCTGAGACTCACCTGAGACTAACGTCAGACTCACCTCAGACTCACCTGAGACTCACCTCAGACTCACCTCAGACTCACCTGAGACTCACCTGAGACTAACGTCAGACTCACCTCAGACTCACCTGAGACTCACCTCAGACTCAACTGAGACTCATCTGAGACTAACCTGAGACTCACCTCAGACTCACCTGAGACTCACCTGAGACTCACCTCAGACTCACCTCAGACTCACCTGAGACTCACCTGAGACTAACCTGAGACTCACCTGAGACTCACCTGAGACTCACCTGAGACTAACCTGAGACTCACCTCAGACTAACCTGAGACTCACCTCAGACTCACCTGAGACTCACCTGAGACTCACCTCAGACTCACCTCAGACTCACCTGAGACTCACCCATCCTGTGTTCTCCTCCAGGTGGACGGTTTCTTCACACTGGTGTTCGGTCTGAGCAGCATCAACACACTGACGGTGATCAGCATCACTCGCTACATCAAAGGCTGTCACCCCAACAGAGGTTCAGAGTCCAGCTTTGATCTTAGTTTTAAGTTCATTAAACCCAGAAGAAGATTATCTTTATGAGCCAGAGAATGTGTGTTTGTTGTGTTACAGCTCGTCACATCAACAGGATCAGCGTGTCCATCAGTCTGCTGCTCATCTGGATCACAGCTGGATTCTGGTCCGGAGCGCCGCTGCTCGGCTGGGGGAGCTACAAAGGTACAAAGATCCTGATCCAACTCAACCCTCTTACCTCTGACCTCTGACCCCCTGACTCCTCTGTGCCCCCCCACAGATCGTGGGTATGGAACCTGTGAGATCGACTGGGCCAAGGCCAACTACTCCAGCGCCTACAGGTCCTACATCATCTCCATCTTCATCTTCTGCTTCTTTGTCCCGGTGCTCGTCATGCTCTTCTGCTACGTGTCCATCATCAACACGGTGAAGAGGGGCAACGCTCTGTCAGCGGAGGGAGATCTGAGCGACCGCCAGAGGAGGATCGAGAGGGACGTCACCATCGTGAGTCCTCATGAGTCTGAGTCCTCATGAGTCGGAGTCCTCATGAGTCGGAGTCCTCATGAGTCTGTGTCCTCATGAGTCGTAGTCTACATGAGTCTGAGTCTTCATGAGTCTGAGTCCTCATAAATCTGTGTCCTCATGAGTCGGAGTCCTCATGAGTCTGTGTCCTCATGAGTCGGAGTCTACATGAGTCTGAGTCTTCATGAGTCTGAGTCTCATTAGTCTGAGTCTTCATGAGTCTGAGTCGTTGTGAGTCTGAGTTCTCATGAGTCAGAGACGTCACCATAGTGAGTCCTCACGAGTCTGAGTCTTCATGAGTCTGAGTTTTCATGAGTCTGAGTCTCATGAGTTTGAGTCCTCATGAGTCTGAGTCCTCATGAGTCTGAGTCTTCATGAGTCTGAGTCTCATGTGTCTGAGTCTCATGTGTCTGAGTTTCATGGGCCTGAGTCTCATGAGTCTGAGTCTTCATGAGTCTGAGTCTTCATGAGTCTGAGTCTCATGTGTCTGAGTCTCATGTGTCTGAGTCTTCATGAATCTGAGTCTCATGTGTCTGAGTCTCATGTGTCTGAGTCTCATGAGCCTGAGTCCTCGTGAGTCTGAGTATTGACATTGATGATGTTTCCCACACAACAGTCACAGATCACTGATCAGTATTGATGTATTGGATATAATTTAGGCTAAGCTACACAATAACGCTACGTAACCCAGACTCTGGACTTCTGGTCACTGACATGGATCTTTGTTATTTGTTCCTCCAGGTTTCCATAGTGATCTGCACAGCCTTCATCCTGGCGTGGTCTCCGTACGCCGTGGTGTCCATGTGGTCCGCCTGGGGGTTCCACGTGCCCAACCTCACCAGCATCTTCACCCGCCTCTTTGCCAAGTCCGCCAGTTTCTACAACCCTCTCATCTACTTCGGACTCAGCTCCAAGTTTCGTAAAGACGTGGCCGTCCTGCTGCCCTGCACCCGGGACGCCAGAGACGACGTCAAGCTGAAGCGGTTCAAGCCCAAGGCCGACGCCCAGGGGCGCCTCAGAATCCCCCTGAACCGGACGGAGAAGAAGTACTCGCCCGGGTACCTGCCTCACCCGATGACCCACGGACCAGACCACGGACCACACCACGGACCACACCACGGACCACACCACGGACCAGACCCCGGCATGAGGAGCCCGCCCTGCACGCCGCCGCCCGTCAACAAGGAAGTGTTTCACATCGACATGCCCCGCCCCTCTGAGACCGGCCCTGAGTTTGAATGTGACAGACTCTGAGGCGTGTTTATATACATATACATATATATATATGTATATATAGATATATTTATGACTGTTGACAGATCTGATTGATTGTTTTACTGATTGAAGACTTGAAGTCTGATCGTTAGACTTGTTGAATTGAGGTGTAACCACGTGAACATGTTTGTATTTAAGATCAATAATAATAATAAATCGGCACCGCCGGGTCAGATTCTGGTGAAACCAGATGAAATCCTGCAGCTTCACCAGAAACTCCTTCAGCTCAGACTCCAGCAGAGACCGGTCCACCGTGAACAGACCCAGATCCGGAGCTCTGGAGGGAGGAGGAGAGCTCAGCTCCCAGCAGCAGCAGCGTCTCCTTCTCCTCCTCCTCCTCCTCCTCCTCCTCCAGCAGCAGTGTCTCATCCTCCACCTCCTCTTCCTCCTCCTCCTCCTCTTCCTCTTCCTCCTCTTCCTCCTCCTCGTCTTCCTACTCCTTCTCCTCTTCCTCCTCCTCCTCTTCCCCCTCCCCCTCTTTTTGTTCCTCCTCTTCCTCCTCCTCCTCCTCCTCCTCCTCCTCCTCATCATCTTCCTCCTCTTCCTCCTCCTCCTCCTCTTGCTCCTCCTTTTCCTCCTCATCTTCCTCCTCCTCCTCCTTCTCCTCCTCCTGCTCCTCTTCCTCCTCTTTTTGCTCCTCCTCTTCCTCCTCCTTCTCCTCTTCCTCCTCCTCCTCTTCCCCCTCTTTTTGTTCCTCCTCTTCCTCTTCCTCTTCCTCCTCCTCCTCCTCATCTTCCTCCTCTTCCTCCTCGTCCTCTAGCAGCAGTGTCTCCTCCTCCTCCTCCTCCTCTTCCTCCTCCTCCTCTAGCAGCAGTGTCTCCTCTTCCTCCTCCTCCTCTTCCTCCTCCTTTTCCTCCTCCTCCTCTTCCTCCTCCTCTTCCTCCTCCTTTTCCTCCTCCTCCTCTTCCTCTTCCTCCTCCTCTTCCTTTTCCTCCTCCTCCTTTTCCTCTTCCTCCTCCTCTTCCTCCTCCTTTTCCTCCTCCTCCTCCTCTTCCTTTTCCTCCTCCTCCTTTTCCTCCTCCTCCTCTTCCTCTTCCTCCTCCTCTTCCTCCTCCTTTTCCTCCTCCTCCTCTTCCTCTTCCTCCTCCTCTTCCCCTCCTCCTCTTCCTCCTCCTCCTTTTCCTCCTCCTCTTCATTGTTCATATAATGACGTAATAATGATATGACGTAATGTTGGTGTTCGCATGTTAGCATGTTAGCCTCCATCAGAAAGACTTCGTCCCCTTTCACAATAAGAGCTTTTTCACGCTGAGCTCACCACGTGGATCGATCCGTTCGTCACGAACCGGCCCGAAGTTGTCCGACAGGAGCCGAGCGGCTCCGAGGATCGAGGCGTCAGAAGGAGCGTCAGATCCTCCTCAGCATCCAGACCCGGTCCAGAGGACCCGAGGAAGAGGACGAACCGGATCCCGGAGCGGAGCCTCCTCAGCGGTGAGTCCCGTCCGTTGATCGATGAGTTCTATCGGCTGTTTAGCGACGATCAGAGACCTGTCAGTCAAACCGGTCCCGGCGATGACGTCACCAGCGGTCAGACCCGAAACGGACGCGGATCGATTGATCAGCTGAACAGGCCACACAGACACACACACACACACACACACACACACACACACACACACACACACACCGCTCCATCACAGGTGCTGAAATGACTACATGACGTAATCCAACCAGTGTTTTGTGTGTCACTGTTTTATCTTATTATTTTATTATTTTCTTCTTCTTATAGTACCTTATAATTGATCTTATTATTTTATTTTATTTTATTTTATTCTTGTAGTTCCTAATTATTTTACGTCAGTATTTTATCTCATTACTTTTGTATTATTATTCTACTTTATTATTTGCCTCTTATTTTATTTAATATTCTTCTTCTTCTACTTTATTATTGATGTTATTTGTGTGACTTTGTTTCTCACTTCAGTGAAGAAGAAGCATTATTATTATTATTATTATTATTATAGAATAATTAATATTAGTTTAATAATAATTATGATCACACTATCAGTATTATTATACAATAATAATGTGTTAATAATAATAAAAATAACATGGTTTCCTTTCATCAGCTGTGAGGACCAAACTCATCATGTGATCACAGTAATCTGATTACACGTGTTTCCTAGCAACACTAACCACTCCTGTGGGTAGCTCTGTGTGATGTGTTACCATGGCGATGCCTCCAGTAGTACATTATAATACAGCAGTATAGTACATATAGTATAGTAATGTAATACAGCAGTATAGTATATATAGTATAGTATATATAGTATAGTGTAGTATATATAGTTTAGTAGTGTAATATAGTAGTATAGTATATATAGTATAGTATATATGGTATAGTGTAGTATATATAGTTTAGTAGTGTAATATAGTAGTATAGTATATATAGTATAGTGTAGTATATATAGTTCAGTAGTGTAATATAGTAGTATAGTATATATGGTATAGTGTAGTATATATAGTTCAGTAGTGTAATATAGTAGTATAGTATATATAGTATAGTGTAGTATATATAGTTCAGTAGTGTAATATAGTAGTATAGTATATATGGTATAGTGTAGTATATATAGTTCAGTAGTGTAATATAGTAGTATAGTATATATAGTATATATAGTAGGGGTGTAACGATACATGTATTCCTATTGACCCGTTCGGTACTGGGCTCACGGTTCGGTAGACATTATGAACCAAACAGTAGGTTTGAATAATTCTAGTGCATTTGGAAAAGGCAGAAGCTTAAATTGTGGGAAATATAATGTTCTCTCACAGACCACGTGCTGCCTGACACGCCCACCACGCCAGAAACCCGTTCTACTCCAGTCAGGCACGCTACACTCAGCTGGCTGGTAATGGGGTTAAGACCAGACCAGACCAGACCAGATAGAGATCCTCCACCGGCCTGCGGGTCTGGTGTTCAGAGCCACTTTGTTTCTCTGTGAACTATGAGGGCGATGACGAGAGAGTGGTCGATAAAAAAACAACGTATGTGGCATTTGTTACACGAGTGTAGGTTACATCAGTGGGAATAGCTCAAACGTGATAACTCATTTACGCCGACATCTCCCCTGTGTGGCAGTGGGCGGGACTAAAGCTCCAACCCTCCCGCAGCAGTCGAACGGGGCTGAAGTATGTAATGTATGGCCGCGGACACGAGACCCTAGTCTGGAGTGGAAGACGCAGGCTTTATGAACATGCTGAATGTTATTGAGCCCCGTTACACAATTCCTTCACGAGCCCATTTCAGCCAAACCGTAATTCCCGGTTTGTACAAGAAAACAAAAGCACGAGTGGAGAATCAAATGTCTGAAGCGCCCGCTGTCGCTCTGACAACGGATACCTGGACGTCGAGGGCTACACAAAGCTACCTGACTAACGGCACATTACGTCACCGCTGAATGGAGATGAAGAGCCACGCTCTGCAGACACGCCCCCTCGAGAGTCACACCAGCGAAGATTTGGCCCACGAGATGACAGAAGCAGTGGAAGTCGGAGCGAGCTAATGTAACTATTCCTGTGACTGCTGACAAACAGCATTAATACAGTTCATGCTGTTGGAGCTGCTGGACTAGGACCACAAACGGGATGCTTTGCCCAGGTCATTAATCCAGCATCTCACAAAGCAACGGCAGTGCAGCAGATCTCTGGCCTCCTATCAAAGAACGGCGGCTTTGTGACCTCTGCGGCACGCTGCAGCTTCCTGCACACAAACTCATCCGAGATGTACAAACTAGATGGAATTCCAGCCATGATATGGTTGAAAGATATCTTGAGCAGCAGACTGCAGTGTACTCTGCAATGAAAACAAAGCTGTGAAAAAAACCGTTAGAGACATTGAGACTTCGACTGAAAACGACCTGAGACTGGCTAGAGTCCCCCTATGGACGTGATGATCCTGAAAACTACGTAGTGTCTGACGATGACAGCCCAGCAGTGAGGGATGTCAGAGCAGCCATCAGGAATGACCCGGAGAAGAGATACGCAGACCCTGGTCTTCAGGTTGTTTCTTTTGTTTGTATTTGTGTATAACTACAACAAATAATGCTACATTTAGAAACTGTTTTTATTTTACACGCTGTTAAGAAGACACCTCAGAACATGAGTCACTCAGGTATAGTTCCATCATTCTTCAAAGTCCACAAACAACTTCATGATGTTATGAAGTTTTAATGAATAAATATATTTTAAAATCAAGAACATTTCTCTGGCATTTATAGTTTTCTGCCGTATTGAAAACGTACCGAACCGTGAATTCTGTGAACCGTTAAACCCCTAGTGTATAGTATATATAGTGTATAGTATATATAGTGTATAGTGTATATATAGTGTATAGTGTATATATAGTGTATAGTATATATATAGTGTATAGTATATATAGTGTATAGTGTATATATAGTGTATAGTATATATAGTGTATAGTGTATATATAGTGTATAGTATATATAGTGTATAATATATATATAGTGTGTAGTGTATATATAGTGTATAGTATATATAGTGTATAGTATATATATAGTGTATAGTGTATATAGTGTATAGTATATATAGTGTATAGTATATATAGTGTATAGTGTATATATAGTGTATAGTATATATAGTGTATAGTATATATAGTGTATAGTATATATATAGTGTATAGTGTATATAGTGTATAGTATATATAGCGTATAGTATATATATAGTGTATAGTGTATATATAGTGTATAGTATATATAGTGTATAGTGTATATATAGTGTATAGTGTATATAGTGTATAGTATATATAGTGTATAGTATATATAGTGTATAGTGTATATATAGTGTATAGTATATATAGTGTATAGTATATATAGTGTATAGTATATATATAGTGTATAGTGTATATAGTGTATAGTATATATAGTGTATAGTATATATAGTGTATAGTGTATATATAGTGTATAGTATATATAGTGTATAGTATATATAGTGTATAGTATATATATAGTGTATAGTGTATATAGTGTATAGTATATATAGCGTATAGTATATATATAGTGTATAGTGTATATATAGTGTATAGTATATATAGTGTATAGTGTATATATAGTGTATAGTGTATAGTATATATAGTGTATAGTATATATAGTGTATAGTATATATATAGTGTATATATAGTGTATAGTATATATAGTGTATAGTATATAGTGTATAGTGTATATATAGTGTATAGTATATATATAGTGTATAGTATACTGTATATAGTATATATAGTGTATAGTATATATATATATAGTGTATAGTATATATATAGTGTATATATAGTGTACAGTATATATAGTGTATAGTATATATAGTGTATAGTGTATATATAGTGTATAGTATATATATAGTGTATAGTATACTGTATATAGTATATATAGTGTATAGTATATATAGTGTATAGTGTATATATAGTGTATAATATATATAGTGTATAGTGTATATATAGTGTATAGTATATATATATAGTGTATAGTATATATATAGTGTATAGTATACTGTATATAGTATATATAGTGTATAGTATATATATAGTGTATATAGTGTATAGTATATATAGTGTATAGTATATATATAGTGTATAGTGTATATATAGTGTATAGTATATATAGTGTATAGTGTATATATAGTGTATAGTATACTGTATATAGTATATATAATGTATAGTATATCCTCTCTGTGTCTCCAGGTGGACCATGCCGTTGGTGAAGCGGATCATAGAGCCCCGGTATCTGTGCCGCGGTGCTCTACCTGACGGAGTCATCAGTGAGCTGGAGTGCGTCACCAACAGCACTTTAGCTGCTGTCATCAAACAGCTGGGAGGACTCAGTGAGTGGTGGTTACTAATGTAACTCTGCCGCTATGAGTGTCCCTGTGGGTGGTAACCTGAGCTCTGTGACCTGCAGGCCGCCATGCTGAGGACATCTTCACGGAGCTGTTCACCGAGGCCAACGCCTTCTACCTGAGGATGAACGGCCTGCAGGAGAGAGTGGACCTGCTGGCTGTGAAGGTCACACAGCTGGACTCCACGGTGGAGGAAGGTGAATGATGAAGAGCAGACACATCACCATCGTCATCATCATCAATGTGGCCTCATACAAACAACCATCCACGTTCTCCCTCAGGTTCAGCTCCCCTTACCCACTGACATCTACTTTATCCTCAGTCATGACCAACAAGAACTTTGATTCCTTCTCTGGAGTGATCCACCGTGTCCTCAGACTCTAACCCTCCACAGTCCACCCTGGAGGTTGTGGTCTGGTGACGGGATCCAAAGATCCTCGTCTACCACGAGGTCACCATGCTCACCTGCGCTCGACTGTTCCTTCACCTTCTGTCCAAGACAGAGTATCAGAGTGTATATGTCATATCAGAGTATATGTGTCATATCAGAGTATATATATATACAAACTATTCACAGTAAATGTTGTTTGATATTACGACCAAACACGATGCAAACTTGAGGTAAATGTAACACGTTTAAAATAGATTTATAAAACTACTACTACTAGTACTACTACTAGTTCTACCGTGTAGTGATAGTACTGTTTGTGGTGTAGTTTCTCTGCAGGATATAAACATGCGGAAGGCTTTCAAGAGCAGTACCATCCAGGACCAGCAGGTAGTGTCACGGACCTCCATCCTGAACCCAGTACTGGAAATGTAC